>NC_087388.1:4015046-4315046 GCF_963675165.1 Halichondria panicea
GCCTCAGATGCAGACAGAAAAGACTCAGTTTCTTAATGAGTGGGCTTAATTTCAAGGCGAAACTACTGTTTTCGAAATTAAGCCCATCCCACCTGTAGCTATAGCTTTGTAGCATGCAATTAGGGTGGGCGTAATCTTGGTAGAGTACGGTAAGGCCATGCAAAGTCAATTTGTAGTTTCTCCTTAAATTAAAGGCACTAAAAGAAAAGAAAAGGATAAATTTGTATAGTTTTTTGGTCATGAATATAATTATGACTAAATTAATAGGTAAAAATTATGCACTTCCGCTTATTGCGGAAGTTAGGGGGGTGTTTTTAATTAAAATTCTATGAATATCATTATCATTAATATATATCAAATGCCTCAATCCGCTTGCTATTTTAGGAATACAGTAGACTCTCGTTAATCCGGCCACCCTTGGGACCATGCAGCTTGGCCGGAATAGCGAGGTGGCCGTACTTCAGATAATTAGCCGCGGCTTAAAAACGACCTTACCTCGAATATAATCACTGATTTGCGGTTCTTGTCTCGAGGATAATGAAAGATAATGAATCATTCTGCTCTCTATTTAAGTGTAATCCACTAAACCACACCCAAAACATCATATCCAGCCGTAATACACATATAAAATTACATTGAAAACGTTATTTGGGACAGCCAGCACTGGCCGGTAAACGGAATAGCGAGTGGCCGTACTTCAGGGTGAGTTTTGTACAGTAAACATAGAGGTAGCATTCCGTGCCAAGCCAAATGGCCGGTATATCGAGGTGGCCGTACTTCAGAGAGCCGGAATAGCGAGAGTCTACTGTAATAGCCTGAGAAACTACAAATTGACTTTGCTTGGCCTAATACAAGCTGTCTGACCACAAGCCACAGTACATAATTATGGCAGTTATACCAGTACCACTTAACTATACATGCACGAAGTGAGTGGCAAACCTGTGTGATTAAGTGTTACGGTGTAGGCTATTTAGCTATAAAATATATGTGACTCAAATATAATATCATCGCTGTGGTTCCTACTCATACAGGTCACTTGAAGTCGGCCCTAAGTGGACAACTACAACTATAAGCAGGTTTCACTGTATATAATTTTAGTTAACACAAACAGACTTTCATAACATGCTCATGATTTCGTACCTCCTCATCTTCAACAAGACTCAAGCCATTCTCTTCGAGAAGATTTTCCTATAAAAAGTAAGTGCTTGCATAAGACTAACAGTATACGTTAGCTAATTCACAGTCACAGTCGCGAGCACCATTACAATATTCAACCATTTGTAATATACTACACTGGGCAAACGAAGCCTAGTTGGGCGTGGCCCACCCTGGACGCTCACGTATGGTTGGCACCACTGCAATGTTATAGGTTTTGTTCCTGTTGCAGAAATTTTGCAGCCCAATCAGATTGCAGCGTTCAAGTGTTGAAGGCATGGCTTATTAATGAACGAGTCAGTAACTTAGTAATTCTCTTTCAAATCAAAATGCAACAATAGTAGACAAGCCAGCTTGACCCAGGAACACACCAGGTCAGTCAGAGCTAGTAATTGGCCCTTGTAGTAGAAAATGACTTGGGCCTTAGCTAGTGGCATGCAAAATTGACTCGATTATACGCCCACCCATAATGAGCATGCGCAGTTAGAGTAATTGGCCCTTGTATAGTAGATAATGACTCGGGCCTTAGCTAGTGGCATGAAAAATTGACTCGATTACTGTAATAACGTCGTTAAAATTAAACATGTGTGTGTTCCAGCTCAACGGACCATCAGCGTTATAGGCTTCTAGCCACATTGTCTTGGATTTTGATTCGTGGATTTGCCGCTTTATCGAGCTATATATGACTATGGATGCCAATGACCAGCTGATGTGCTCTACTATACAGTTTGTGTTACATAATAGCGGCTTATGCCAATAAGCCTTTGATAATAGTAGAAGCCACATGCACATGTACAATACACTAACTATGAATATAATTTTCAAAACAGTATGCGGTTAGCAGTTGCAACAGCTCATGAATATCATTATGCAGGAAATATTAGTGCAAGAGAGCACATACATGCGGAATGCTAAAAGCTACAAAGGTGCCAAGTATAGGATATACCACACCTAAGAGGAGGATATGCACCCATATATCCTCCGCTACCGTGGTTACTCCGAGGCAGAGCCGAGGGGTATGTAACCACGGTAGCGGAGGATATATAGGGTGCATATCCTCCGAATAGGTGTGGCATATCTGACTTATACCACGTGACCGCAGCACTATAAAAGGACCTCCCCCTAGCAACAATTCAATCACGATGCAGACTGCAAAAAAGAACGAGACTATGCCGAATTTTGCAGCCGTCAAAGAGCTAGTTGAGCAACATGTTGACTCCTACAGATGCTCAAGAGCTTCCTTGGTCCAAGCGTTGACCATTCGACGTCCCTTACTGGAGTTGCAAGCTCTTCTTGGATAAAATGTATCTAAACCGCGCCCATGGACCCATGGAAGCTTAGCCATCTTGTTGAAGAGCACCTTCCGTGTTTCTGCCGTCGCTTTGAGTCTTAGTACCGTCAAGCATGGCTCTTTTCTCTTTGCTTACTTTCTTGAACAAATGAAAAAACTAAAAAACAACTTGAAAAACTGTGCATGTCTGGGGCTGTATGCTAATATTCTATATATCCTACAGCTGTTGATCAATGAGATCAATTTGTGGTGACGTAAGTGTGGTATAATCTTAGTTATAGACACTAAGTTGATAAGATCTACATGGGAAGTACATGGGAAAAGTGCCTCAGAGCAGGTATACTATGGGACTTAGTATACCTACAACTTACTTAGTATACCTAGTATCCCGTTAGAAGCCCTCCACCACTTACGCTTGGGATACTAAATCAGTGCCTTTGGGCTTCTAAATCCCTAGACACCTCCAAAACAGTGTCTATTATTTAATGACTATTGATCAGATATATAGCATTATTATGCCTCGGGGCATAGCCGCAGGATGTATACAGTTAAAGCTGACCATGAATGTGTTTGCATGTAATAACACAACATACCTTTTTGTCTAGGTACCAAATTTTTTGTTGTAGAATCCATTTGTTACTCTCATCCATAGCTTCTAAAACTCCTTCTGAATCCCTCCTTCGAATAGATAGCATTAATTGTGAATTTTGAGAATCTAAACTCCATTCTGTTACATGAACTGAGGAGCCAGTAGATTCCGAGTCATTAGAATGATCAGTGGCACTATAATACTCAAAGTCATCGTCACTGTCATCTATACATGTGCATGAGAACAACAAAAACTATAAAACGTGTATAACTGTGAGGCCACCCCCTTTTTGCCTGCGAAAAGGGACTGGTATATACACGAGTGATAAACTTTAGCCTCAATTACAGACCGCCCATATTTCTGATAATATTTTTCAAGGGCCAATATTTCACCAATAAAGCCACGAAAATTTCAGCACAAAAATGCATGTTCAAGGCCATGCACTCCAAGTGATACTCTGGTTTCTGGTCTGGAAGTTTGCATGTGGGCGGGAGGCTTTTGTCATTATGTCATTGTTTGTTCTACCTTTAACTTTATGTGTTTTGCAAATGAATAACATGGACCATTGTGCGGACTGCGTAGTGAGATAGAAATCCAAGATTAAAACTGATGCAGGTGGTGGACCCAGAAACCAGAGTATCTATAGAGTATCACTTGGAGTGGCCCAATATACAAATCCGCAAAAAAATTGCTAAAAAAATTCTATGTGAAATGCATAAAAATTAATGGCCAATTTGCGAAATTTTTTTGACCCTTGAAAATTACTCGCTGCTATACGGTAGTATAAGCACGTGAGCATTTGTGCTGTACACATTTGTGCTGTACACATTTTTCTGGTTGCGTGAGATATAGATAGCTTACTATTTATGCACCTATCAATGCAAACCCTACCCCCCCCCCTCCCAGGATAGGGTGCACGTGGGCTGGGATAAATTTGCTTCCCATAATTATATATATAGGGTGGGGCTTTTGTAAGTCTGTATGCTATACTAAGCAGCTACAAGTCAGTATAATTATCATAATTATGGATTGTCAAATCCCGTGGTTTGGGAGGGGTATTGTAGTGAAAAATACCCCTCCTGGGGAGGGGAGTTTACAACTCCCCAGTGACAAATCCCCACCCTATCCCGGGAGAGATGGGGGTGGAGATTTGCATTGATAGGTGTTGCAATAATACCAAAAAAGGCATGGCCTGGGTGGCCTAGTATATATGACTGTATAGATTGATGGAATCAACTGGATATAGCTTACACCAACACCATTCCGGCCGAGACTGTCATTAATAGATCTACATGCATGTATTCATAGTCATAGATAATTTACCACTTACTTTTAGCTCCATCTAGGCTACGCTGTTCATTCCCTGAAAACCATGATATGATTCTATTCATAGTAGATCTATACCACTGGACTTATTGTGTCAACATAGACCTTCGAGAGGTTTCAAGTTTCAAGTTGAAGAATCCACGTCCATGTATGGAAAATGTTTTGCCTTGCACAAGATTCCACCGGAAGAATCTGCAGGCGCATGCGCGGAAATAATTATTTCGCGCATGCGCCTGCAGATTCTTGGGCCTGGAATCGAGGCTAGCCCTACAGCTACAATCATGCAGAACAGACAAAGTATACACAGAGGAATACATGTACGTAATACCTCAAGCATGATGGTTAGCTAGGTTAAAGGACAATGCTCAGCTTGTTCATGCTCACAACGACCACTAAAAATAATTTTTCAGGCACGTCAGTCTCGATGGTTCTTTATACAGTCTTCGCTGCATTTGTACTGTAAGAATTACAAAAAGCAGTATATAGAACGACAGACAGACAATATTAATGCGTGGTTTGGATTGGGACAGAGGTATACAGCGTTCAAATTAACAGTTGATGGGGGGAATTGGTGGGTATATAGTGCGGATGAAGTTGTAGTATATAATTGCTGACAAGGGTATAATATTATAGTCAATGGATGTGGGTCGGATTAATTATAAGGTGATTGCTTAGATAACCAAGTTTAGTTTGTTAGATAACGGGCCATTGCAATTTATATTTAGAGTAGTGTGTAAAGTGATGTCGGACTGCATCAATCAATGTGGCTGACGCTATAATTATATATTCCTTTCACCTAGTATATCATCTCTATTGCGCAACGCACCCAAAAACCCTGTCATAGCGACAAATTGTGCTCAATTCTCTTCACGGTCTCTCTAACCAAGGAAATCGCGCCTCTCATAAACGCCTCACTACTCGGTTTGTTTGGCCAGCATACAGTGCATCCAGCTTAGAGAGTAGATTACCACACATTTTGTAGTAGCTGTACTTCCTCTATGCTTATTCCATTGCTGAGATAACACTGAAAAACTACGATTTTCTACTGTTTTGATGACATCAGCAGCTTCAAACCACAAACCAATGATGCTTTAATCAACCACAAGCCTAATTAAAAGTGGGTGTACAATAACTGTACACCCACTTATGTGGTTAAGCGAAAGTCACCGCCAATTTAGACACTCGAAAATTACTATAATTATTATACATAATTATATAATTATACAGTATATACTGTATAGCAGGTAATTTTCGGGGGACAAAATATTCGTGGTTCAGCAATATTGAACATTTCGTGGGTAATATTTTTGTGGTTGGAGCTTGCACTGCAGGTAAAGGTAGGCAAGGTCGCTTCATTCGTGGGTAAAATATTCGTGGTCAGACCTCCACGAATATTTTGCCCCATGAAATTACACGCTATACAGTATTCAAGATCATCTCTCGCACATGCATCTGTTCCTCTTCCCTAACACTCTACAAAAATACTGTTTTACAAAATCAAAACATGCCTCATGCCATTAATCACTCGGGTGTTTGTGGGATTTGTTGCATTGGCCTGCATGCGTGCGATTTCCTGGCCAATCCTATAGCAACTTTCCAAAGGTTTTGCTCAGACTCCAACAATATAAACAATAAACTTTATAACAAATGCAAGCACATTGACATACAATAATTAGTGCCCAATAATTTTAATCAAAAATCAGTTCATGCCCGGAGCTTGGAGTGAAACTCCGTGCTGTGGCATTTGAGGCCTGTCCTCCAGTTTATCGTATTCTACATGGAACTCTTTGTGTGTCTTCCTCCATGATTGCATGTCAAAATAGCAGTAAGTACCTTCTTCATAAGTGGCTTCTTGTTTGTTTGGTTTCATACCAGGAGCTCGTGTAATCCACAATCTCTGTTCTTTATGGTACCTCCAGTCTCTGGAATAGCTGCAGTGGGACCGGACGAGATAAAGGAAGCTACAGATAACTGTTATATTATAGTGCACACTTAAATACATGACAAACATTACATTGTGTGTACATTACATTGTACAAACATTCAGAAAGCTATAGAGACTTTGGGAAAGTAGAGTTTATATCCCACAACCGAACGGCTGTCTTAAGTACATGACAATGTTAATGTATATATAATAATATATTATATAGTGCTAAAAATGTATGCGTACTAATAACTATGTGATACTATATACATGTAACTAATGCTATGTACAGTAGACTCTGGTCACCCTTGGGACAGTGCAGCTTGGCCGGAATAGCGAGGTGGCCGCATTTCAGAAAATTGCCGCAACTAAAAAACAACCCTACCTCGAGGGATAACGAATCATTATGCTCTCTATTAAAATGTAATCCTGTTAAACCACACCCAAAACGTCATATTCGGCCGTAATAAACTATTAAAATTTGGGGCAGCCAGTAATGGCCAGTATACAGAATAGCGAGTGGCTGCATTTCAGGGCGAGTTTTGTGCAGTAAACATCTATATAGCTAGCAATCCGTGCCAACCAAATGGCCGGAATATCGAAGTGGCCGTACTTCACGGAGCCAGAATAGCGAGCTATCATGCTGCATATTTTGCATAGCACAATTAATGGGCTTTTAGCCCAATGAAATTGTGGCATTTGAAATTACTTATAGTCGCATAAATGAACATTCACGTAATGTTTCCCGAGCCTCAAAAGGCATAATTATAAGTATAGTTGTATTGTATTTCTTGCACTATCCACTCACAGTTCAGCAGCAGCCAACATTTGCAGCAGGTCTCCCCCATTACTATAGTAGAGGTAGAACAAGAGATCCTCATTGTAGCGGTTCAGGCGTATTGGGGCCAGCTAAAGGAGTGGAGAGTGCATGCATATTATATATTATATATATAATATACCGTATTACTAGAATGTTTTGCGAGTATCAAACATATGCAAACTTTGCGGGGGTTGATCAAATCGCAAAACCTAAATTAGTATTGGTAAATACACACGATCCTTGCCAGAACACAATTTAATTTTTCTGCTGATTTGGCTCATTCGCAAAGGTTTTTCATCAGCACAATATTCTAGTAATACGGTATGCAGTCCTGATAATTATAATCATGAACGTTATCTCTATAGTAGGCAGTGTAAGGCAATCCTACAAGCACTGTGTAAAATGCATGATCTAATGAAGAATATAATTATACCACACGTATACTATCCCAACTAATTGATCTCGTTGGTCAACAGCTGCATGTAGGATATATTATACCGTATATCGGGTTTCGAATGTGAGGTTAATCGATTGCAAATGACCCTGTACAAAGCCTGATTGCGTTTCTAACTAATGCGAATTGCATGCAAAGAATGGGAAATAACTCGTAATTCGCAATTGAAACAACGTCACATTTGAAACCTGGATATACTGTAGCAGTCTACAGTCCCTGAGCATGCACAGATAGGCCCTGATAATGTAGTGCTTAGTTTCTCAATTAGTAGGCGTAATTTCAAGGCAAACACCTGAGTGGGCGTACATTCGAGACCAAACTATTGTTTTTCGAAAATAATCCCATCCCACGTATAGCTACTACAATTAGGGAGCCATAATATCTGAAGAACACGGATAAATACGGATATATATACACGCTGTATGCTCCATGCACAGGCTCAAGTGTTGTCGGTAGCCTTAAAAACTGAAACCTAAGTTGTAGCAATTCAGCTCACACATTGTACACTTGTATTCAAGTACCTTTTCTCTCACAAACGGATGAACAAGGTATTCTTGAGGTACACTGTAATCTGCAGGTAAAAGAAAAGTGAACACAGATACACGTACCGTGTACCACATTAATCACAATAGTTCAACTAATGGCTTTTCATGGAATGCGCCCTAATATAGAGAGTTTTAACACATGCACTGACCAATGTCCTGCGGTCTACAGGGAGCATCAGCCCAAGGTGAGGCGAACGTGTTGTACAGGCTCCTGCGATTAATGGAAAGCATACAATGTTTTAGTTGTAGACAAAAACTCAAAACTCGCTACAATAAAATAAATGTATGTAGTGATATGAAGCTAGGCATAATCATATAATTATAATTATACGTACAGTAATTTTAAGCAAAAAAATGCACACACAAGTTTGATAATGCACGGAGCCATTGAACATTACAATGTAGTACTCTAACTGTACATACTCTGGGGAGTTAAGGTTGAGGCCCAGAGTGGTGAGGTCACTGCAGGGAGAGGGGGGCATAACAAAAAAAAGTATACACGATAGAAAAACGTACACATTGAGTCGTCTACTGCACAATTTATGCAGTGAACAGAACGAAACAAAAATGGTCAATAGCAAACAGAACATGTACATGTACATTTACTGCATGACTCATAACACAAACCCTGATTCACATTATTATTCCACCCCCCAACATACACACCACACACATACATTGTACGCTTACCTTCCAAGAGCCAGGGCAACTAGGTTGGGGTCACTGTCTGCTCCTCGTATAAAAGTAAGTAGACCCATAATCCCAAATTGGTCCTGCACCATTCCAGGAGGTATGGACACTGTCGCTACAAGGAGGGGAAACATTATGGGATACATGTACACGTACATGTACGTACGTACTTAGTGAACATATTACAGATCAAACAGTATCAGCATGCTGAGTGGCAAAAAAGACACTAGCTAGATACTGCATGCTCTTTGCCAGCAAGGCAATTAACGAGGAAAGGGGCAGGGCGACTCGAAACACTTTCTTGAAAACAATGAACAGTCATCGAGTTAGCTCGTGAAGAAGTAGAAAAATAGCCGACCATGCAACTAGTAAACTCAGGAATTTTTCTTTCTTGACGACTAAAATCGGCTATGACCACAATTTTTGCAATAAAAGTTTTGCCATCAAGTTAGCGCGTTCTGATAGCTAGCAAGCGCTGTAGTAGTTACTTATGAGCAGTGCAACAGTAAGACACATAAAACAATGTCACAAAACAAAAAAACTCATGAATAATTCATAAGCAAACACTGCATCGTAAGTTTCGTAACCTTAAGGCGCATATGTTACTTTTGATTGTTTTCAGCCTTTCCAACTAAGCTTGGATCTGTGGCATTCAAAGTACCCACATGCACGTACACAGTTGAACAACAAACAAGCCAAAATAGCACTAGCAACAGCAGTAGAGTATACAATGTAAATGTATCAACTGTACATTGTAAGTTCACTCACTGGCCTGATAGCTTTTCCTGGCAGAGCTCTTGGGTGGTCCAATGGGGGCAGCTGCTGCAGTCCTGGGAGTGTGTATTGAAGGCAATGTCAGAAAGCACACAATAATTTTTGATACTATTACAATCTGACCGGCTAGAGGTAGTGTTCTATCCAACTAGAAAGTCATGTAGCAAAGATTAGTTAAATGTGATGATTAGGTACTCATGGTTGCTATGATCTACAATCCTTGGGCACTGTTTAGGAAGTTCTACGATTGAAGCCCTGAGGGCTTAGTAGAAAGAACCCTCACTACATTCGGATGCTACAACTAGCTCTTTGGGCTTCTAAATCCCATAAAACTTCCTAAACAGTGTCTGACTATTATTTAGTTGATAGTTGATGCTGCAGATATCCTGCAAATACATGTACGTGCATGCATTCGTAACTAAAGAGTGGGATACATGCAGTGCATAATTATAAGTGATAGAAGATGCCCACCACCTTTCCTTGTTGGAACCGGGAGCAGGATCGTAGGAGAGAGTCGCCCGTGTCTCTGTGACAAACAATGATCACGAATCATCACAATGAACGGCACAGGACGAGTGTGTACAACACATGCATATTATTGTACTGTGCATAAATTTAACGCTGTCATATACACAGTGTAAGTGCCAACTGCAGGTGGATACTATAATTATTGCACCTTGTAGCTACAAATAAAGCATAAATGGCCAAAACAGTGCATACCTGGTAATGCAGCACTTGACATCATCTGTACAAAAAAATATAAACGTGAAGCAGACTTTATATAGAGACAACTGCACTGGATGTATTGAATTGAGTAGCCATGCACTCACTAAAGCAAAGCACGTACCGACATTGTGGTCTTGCTGTCAGTAGGAGTCTCAGGATGATCTGCAGGACCATACAAGTACATGTAGCACAACGCTCATTCAGAATAATGGACAACAACAAACTACTATAACATTATTGTACATGTATGTATAAGTTTAGCTTAAAACTAAACACCTAAACGAATTGTACACACACAGTAGACATGCACATATTGGAGAAACAAAATCGATTGTAGAATGTACTCATGCATGTATATAGAGTACAGTTTTAGAGACGAAACAAGAACCTGGGTGTTACGATTTATGAATACATGCACACTCACCGCTGGACTTGGTGGTGGTCCCGGGTAGGGCGGGAAAGTCTTCGCTGGTCATCTGGAACCCAGGAACACTCTCACTCTTGCTAAGACCAATGGCTGCAAAAGAAACAAAAATGGGTAAAGATCATCAACATAACTTAACAAAATTGATCCAAACTTACTACAGTATAGCGGGTAATTTTTGTGGGGCAAAATATTCGTGGTTTTCATGGTTGGAGCTCTGACCACAAATATTTTACCCACTAATGAAGCGACCTTGCCTACCTTTACCTGCAGTGCAAGCAGCAACCACGAAAATATTATCCACGAAATGTCTCAATATTGCTGAACCACGAATATTTTGTCCCCCGAAAATTACCCGTTATACGGTATTATACTGCTGAGGCTATTAAGCATAATTATCTCAGAGCTACAGATAATCATGTGTACATCAGAAATGTTTCATATAAAGTTGCAATTCAGATACGGACAGACTGAGGATACCCAGTTAACAACCTCGCCATCAGAAGAAAACCCCCAGTTATTTGAGTAACTTGGGAAGCTACATGCTACAATGTAAGACGACTGTTTCACTCACGTCCACCATATCCAGGTCTAGAGAGAGTGTTTGAAGACATGAGACCACCAGAGCTGTCATGACGCAGTCTGGAGCCAGTGGAGAGGACGGGGAAATCCGAAGGATCAAACCCTTGACTCTGGAGCTCTGACACTGGGGGGGTGTGATGAAATGAGCATACTGATCAATGCGTAGTACCAAGAGTAGATAAGAGTAAGAGTGTTGAACTGCTGTAGTAATCGTGGAACCGCATTTGCCTTAACATGCGTCATCACTGTCGTCACTATTCAATTAATGAGTGCTGTTAGGTAAACTGTGGTCTGTGGTTTGTAGCACTGAACTGTGCAATCACAGCGTGTGCGGTTTCTGGGAAGTGTTGCTAACATAACTACCGTATATGCTTGATCAGGAGCCGCGGCTACTAAACGTTTCATTTTGCTGGAAGAGGAGGCTACAATTCAAGAGGGGCTACCAGAGGAGGTACGCCAATGTCAAAAGGTCACTAATTAAAACATCACGTGGGCTTATGTTTTACATGTAAAACTGAGTTTACCCTCGCACCCCAGGGTTTATACACCACCACTAGCAGCTTCATCCTCTTCATAATCATAGCAGAAATCAGTTGAGCTATCGCGCCCCAGACGAAACAGCTTGAGAGAAGAGATCTCAGATTTAATTGCAACCTTTGACCTTTGATTGCATTCTTCGAAACCACAAGATATGGAAAATTAGCCTTCTGTAGCTAGGGTATAAATTTTGATGTACTGGTTTGCTGCACTGGATAAAACTAGGTATAGCAAGCTTTCCAAGCAAGCAAATAAACGGTTAAGAGCAACAGAAACGGTAGCTGCTATAATTCAAGCAAAGGTCAAGAACCCAGGACAAGATGATTAATGTTTCATTAAAAGTGACCCTGTTGACCTTGGCTTACCTCCTCTGAGGGGCTACTGTTCAAGAGCGGTGTTTATTAGCTCCAGATAATTTAGTTTGTCATCAAAAGTTGTTTTCACCTGCATAAACTTGAACTGTGCCATGAGAAAGTCTTTGTGAAGCACTAACAAGCTGCTACTCATAGCTACGTACATGTAGCTAGCTGCTAGTAATAATTTTTTTGGCTGCCACGTGCAGAAATGCTAGAGTCAAAGTTCACTGAGGCTACTATTTGAGAGCGGCTACTAAATGTTTCATTTTGCTAGCAAGGGAGGCTACTATTTGAGTGCGGCCTTTATACAAGAGCGGCCTCTGATCGAGCATATACGGTAATCAGTACTGATTACTATCAAGTGATGCCGCAGGAGCAGGAAATTGCTGTTACTAGCAGTTCAACACTCTTACTCTTATCTACTCTTGGTAGTACATGTATATTAATACAATCAATAGATGCTTAGGAATACATTTGGGAATATGCCATAACTCACTACAGTAGAACCTCTGAAGTACCCTCAGAATAAACAATACTTCTACATGTATATAAATCACAGTGCTTTCGTTCTCAAGTTTAAAAACACTGAAAAAATCAATGGACAACCTCTCCAAACAAAGTAAAAAATCCAAAAGAGTGTTTTTTAGTCACACTGTATAACAGTAAAGTAAGAAGCTGACCAGCTATGAGAGTATAGACTTACAGGCTGTAGAGTAACCAGAGGAGAGAGGACTCATCATTCCAACGGCTTGACTCCGCCCAAACCCTCCATACGCATTTACCGGCAGGGCACTGTGTGTAGGAGTGTGAGACAAGATTGTATTGTACATAAACATGTAAACAATAATTATTAATTGTTGACAGATATTATTCTAGAAGTACATGCACTCTATAACCTATTCTGACACCATAAGCATCGTACATCGGTGGTCAGTAAAATTTTTTTACTGTTTACTGTGTGTTATCTTAGGGCAAACATGCACAACAACCCATACATGTATACAGATTGCATAAATCCAGTGCTCTGTTTGTGTTCAGTTCTATCAATAAAAAATGTGCACAAGAAATGCTGAATCAGCACCATTTTAGACCCATCGCTCAATTTGCACATTTTCATTATGCATGCAGTAGATCTAGCTACATGTATGATGTAGCTGTCGCCTCGTCTTTTTACAAAGTGTACTAAGTTCAGAAGACTACATAGCCTTCATGTAGATAAAAGTGGGGAGGCTGGAGCCTCTGACGCCCTTACACCTATGGCCGCTCGTAGGCCTTTTATCACATAATAGGCTATAAAAGAGGGACATTTTGTGTTGGAATAGATTTTGAGGAATAAAAAAATACGGATTTATCAGCCCATGATTCTGCTACAATGTAACTGTTATCCACTTTCCAGACCATTGATCTGACACTAATGAGTTCACTCATACATAAAAATTCCATGCAGCCTACACATTTTTTCATATGCATGATTGTGCTTTTAAATTAATTTGCGGCTAATACTACAGACATCAAGTTGCATGCTTTCCTAATTGCTCCCTTGAAGTGTTATTCATCTAATGCATGAATTTAAAAACAGGCATATTTTAAAGCTTACATGTGATATTAAGTTACTGCAGGAGGATAAGTGCATGCACATCAGTCACTTAGAAACAAATGGGCCAAGCGATTGATACATGGACACACAAATTCTCCCACCACAATGCTTTTACAGATGATCACTTTCACTGAAGTGTTATTTATCAAAATAATGCATGAATTTAAAAACAGACATATTTTAAAGCTTCCATGTGATATTAAGTTACTGCAGGAGGATAAGTGCATGTACATCTGTCACTTAGAAACAAATGGGCCGAGCGATACATGGACACACAAAATCTCTCACAGTGCTTTTACAAATGACCACTTTCACTGTACCTTCCAATGGCTGAAGACAAGCTGGATGGCCTGGAGAGAGGTTTCTGTATTGTCAAGCCTTGACCAGTACTCATTAGACTGCTACGGCCACTACCCAGGGGGAGCATACCACCTCTGGAGAGACTATACAGTGCAGTGTAGTTACAACATTACTATACACAGCATAATTATACATCACTAGCCTCGATCCCAGACCGCACTTCTTCTGAGAGTGGGCCTGGTAACGACTGCTTGCGCATGCGCTAATCTCACCCCGGTATCTGGGGGCTTTGGATAACATCGTATATGCTCAGTAAAATAATGACTTCACAACGAATGGAAGTGGATTGAATAAAGTAGATAGAAAGTTCGATTGAAGGTTTCTAGCCCATCTGATGGCATTCTGATAGCTAGCCTGCTATGCTAACAAATGACTCATAGCCAGCAACAGTGTGGATGATAATCGTCTGAACAGAGTGAAGGCTGGCAATAGCCTATATGGACAGGCCACGCCCATCTAATACTAAACCTTGGTGAAAATCTACAATCAAAAAGAAAATAGCTGTGAAACAAACCTACAGCTCTGTCTCTAGCTAGCTAGCTATACATCTCTGTGTACGACTTTAATAATTATGAATTTGTATTCTTATTTATTCAGGATATTTTTTCTGATAAAATTTCAGTATTATGGGAAATTTTACGGGAATAATAACCAATAATTTTGCGCATGCGTAAGTAGTAGGTCTTCTTTTCTCTCTTGAAGGCCGACGAAGGAGGCTAATACATCATGTGCCTTATAGCCAAAAGTCTGTGTATGTTACATGCAATAGATGTGAAGCTAAGTACTGATGGTGATACAATCATACTTCAGTCATCAATATGCACAGCCTACTACATGTACTGGACCCCACACTTACTTTACCGGCGGAGGGGAGGGTGCCCCCATCTGCGACATGTTCCCCAGTCCCCCCATAGTCCCGTAGGCACCCGGAGCGGTATTGGAACGACTCACAAACTATTAGGTGATTTAAAAAACACAGTGATGAATGTTTTTATTACGGAAAAGAAGCACACTACTAGGTACAACTAATAGGGACTGTATGCAATGTACACTGTAGGACCCTTCAGGTATCTGATAGTGCTTCAGTCTCCTAAAATACAAACATTTGACAGGCATTATTCTAACAACCCTCAAAATCAGAGTGTATGTTACAGTAATTGATGTAATTACAGCGCCACAAAAAAATAATTCCACTTTTGAGTGGCTTATCTTTTAAAAACCCCAAAAAAGTGCGTTCAGTCCAAGCTGGTGCCTAATTATGGTGGCACTTATGTTCTACAGCTAGTTTAGACATTTTAGAGAAAATGGGTGTGGTCTAGCTCAGTTTCACTTGCTACCTAGCTGTACCGTTGAGAGCTGACTCGTGAACAACATTCATGACTGTAGCTATGGCTCAGACAACTGTTCAGTAGTGTGAAGATGCAGGATGATGGTCTTGATGTCTCAAAAGCCTTTTTATAAGAGCCAGAAAAAATTATTACAGCAACGGTAAGCACTTCTTTAGGGCCTCAAAAATTATCCTGATGCTGACGTGGCGCTTATAATTATTATGGCGCTGTAATTACATCAAATACGGTATACCAATGTACCTGAGGGGTGTTCCTTACAGGGTTGATGATTGATAGTCCCTGCATTCCCGTTGACAACCCTAGCCCTACAAATTCAGAATGGGCATACCGTATATAATTATGTGGGTATAATAATTATATTGGCGATCTACGTGAGTCGCCAATTATATCAGATGAATTACTTCAAGATACAATATCTCATGTCATCAATATTCCATGCAGCATGATCGTCATAATCGTTAATTAAAATCATTCAACCACTATACGGCCGGTACCTTACACCACACACAACACCCCTCTAGCTCGCTCAACAAAACAGTACTGTCGGTAGGAAACAGGCTTACTATTATGTTGGATGGTGGATAGGTCTGTAGTGATACTCACTACAATTCATACCTGACACAGAAGGTATGGTCGAACCATACAGGCTGTTTTGAGACGGAGCACCAGGTCCATACATTTTCTTCAAGATGTCTAATTAAAGCGCAGTGTAAGACACCCTCGATACAAGACGCGAACAATAAAGCCAACTTCGCGCATGCGCATCGATCACTGAAGGTACTTGAACCATAGATGGAAACGGAAGTGGGCCTCGGAAAACATCCGCGCCTCGCTTTCTTGTCTTCTTTTCTTGCCTCAAATGAGGAAAACTCATTGCATAAGCGGTAAAGGAATAGGGAAAGAGACACAATCAACAGTGCATTGGTACATGGTAATAGTAAGGAGAATGTGCAGAGCTAGTGGTATTGGATACTTGTTTCACAGTAGATATAAAATCATCAAAGGATGCTTAGTTCCCTGAAATTGTGAATGTATTTGTGACTGTCAGAGGCTTCTCTTTTGCTGCCAACTTAATTAAATGAAAAAAAAAACCATCAAGAAGTCCACTAGTTTGAGGCAATAACCATGATCATTCATACGACAAGATACATAATACACCATGTAACTTTCTTAATAATTGTTTTCACTTTTGATGAATCAATTGTATGAAGTTTCTATATATACTAGGCTGGTGAGCGTACATTTCAATTTCCAATTCATTAAGTATAATTACATACACTTGGAGACAGCAAAACACTCCACAGCACTGCCAGTTGCTTTCTAAGTGTAAAACGAGTGGGATCAAACCGAACAACATTAACAAAAACTTACACGATAAAAATGATTATTACAGCTATAATTATGATTAGTTTAGCACTCTAATCAGACAGTCTTAGATGGAGAGAAGCTGGTGAGGTATACAAGGGTGTATATATAGCCGGAACAGCCGATAACATTTACGAGGGCGGTGACGTGTAGGGTGTAGAGAGGAGGGGTATTCTTCTGTCTTCTTTCTTCAGCGTACTCAGTAAGTTTTGGCTTGCGAGGTATTGCTATATAAAATATAGATGAAACAGCATTTGTAGTAGTTAAATATCTCGGGCCTACAGGCCCTTCACCACAATCTAACTACCGGGCCAATAACAATTATGAGGTAAAAATAGGTGACTACACATTCATGCACACAAAAGCTATACATCCACCTGATCCAAAACTAATGCTCTTGGGGTGATCACCAATCATAAGGGAATGTATGCCTAAAATTAAAATTTCTGTAACGCTTAGCGTATTCCCAAAAAAGGGATCTTTAGTGGTGCTCTTTAATTCAACTTTTTTCTAGCACTAAATTCTACCAGCTGATGTATGACTAATTTTCTTTGGCTTGGGGTGATACCACATGATTTACCAACAAGCATATTGAAGTATATGACCTAAACATTAATCATTTCAGAGAAAAAGGGATAAATGTGTACAATACAAGATTAAACTTACCTAAATTCAATGAAGAAGATAGTTGCAACGGTAAATAGAGCTTGAATAATGATTATTTACTATCTATATAAAGCACAGTTGCACTGGATACTGGAAAACTTGACAGAATACTAGTGACAACTCATAAAATCCTAGATTTGCAATAATCTCAGTTACCTGCGAAGTTCCTGGGGAATAGATTAGCCCTCATTAAGCGAGGCGCGGATGTTTATCGAGGTCATATGTGAAGTACATTGAAATCTACTTCCGTTTCCAATCCCTCTCTCCTACATCTATGCTTGAACCTAGACTGGCGGCGATAGCCGCCCGAGCGCGTAGCGCGAGCGACTGGCAAACTCAAACTGCCTATCAGTCACTCGTCTCAGCGGAAGTGTAATAGATCGCATGACACTACTAAACATGAATATCATTATAGATAATGTGGTTAAATTTGAGATTCAGCTACTATGGAATGCACTGAATCCCCTGAAGTGTAAGTGCGGTTACAATTACAGGGCTAATATGACGTTGAGCATTCTGATAGGCTGCAATGCTCATTGCAGCTGAGACGAGTGACTGATAGGCAGTTTGTCAGTCCCTCGCGCTACACACGCGAGGGGCTGTCGCCGCCAGTCTAACTTGAACCATGATGTAAATGAACGACTCAACCGCTACAATGAGGATCTCTTGTATCTATGATTGAACCCAGAGGAAGTCCAACATGTACACTACATTAAGCCCCTGGAAAATTTCCGGCGTCCCCACACTTAATTACATCAAGGCCACGTCATTTTGTCGACCAAATGTTATTTTAGAGACAAATCATCGGCATGGGAACGAGGCTATCTTTGCACAAGCATTCATTTTGACACATTTTCATGATTCAAACAAGCTATGCATGGAATTGAGAAAAATAATAAGTCTTTCTACGGTTTATAGGGTTCAATAAAGAATGAAAAACTAGATCTAAATATCTGCTTTCACTGAGTTTCATTTTGGTTGCCGAGGCAAATGACCAGTTTTCAAACTGGTATAGAATGATGCCAAACAGTGCTATCTCCAGCAACTCCAATAAGCCCATTGAACGTGGCATCACACTGCTTCAGGGCTCCTTGCATTTGCTCCCATTCGCCAATGCATGGCTTTTGGCAGCGGTAGATTTGATTGGCCTTGTTTACTCCAAAAACGTCATCACTTCCCGAAGCAGTGATGTGCATAAGGGCACCAGGGATGCGTCTCCACTTCCCGCTGCCATCGACTGGTCTTGTCCAAATATTATTATATCTGTTGACACCGTAAACATACTTGTTGCCACCATCAATTTGCTTAAGATGTCCATCAATTTTAATCCATTTTCCAGTGCATGGCTTCTTACATTTGTATATCATTTCGTTCTTGTTCACCCCCCAGATGTAGCCATTGCCAGATGCCGACACGTGCTTGAGAAGTCCAGGGAGTTTTGTCCATTTACCACTTCCATCCACAGGTCGCTTGAAGATTTGATGAGCAGAGTTCACTCCCCATACTTCGCTATCTCCAACATCAATCTGCATTAGCTTTCCGGTGACCTTGGTCCAACTTTTACAAGGATTATCACAGCGGTAAATGTCATCAGAACTAGTGACACCCCAGAAGTAACCAGCTCCAGCGGATACATGCTTTAGTTTCAGCCCAGCAACATGTTCAAACTGATCGTTTCCAAAACAGCTTGAAACAAAAGCACCAAGCAAGAGTAGCAGGCTAAATTTGATCATCATTTTTTTCTGCTGTTCAAGAAGTGCCATGAGAAATGAATGTAACTACTGCTCTTATATACTGAATCAATGCTAAATGTGTGCACATCTGTGCATGTGGGTGGATATTGCCCTGACTTGCATGGAATGAGACAACACAGACTTTGTCATGTCTTCTTGCGGATAGATTTCTCAACTAAAATTACCACTTAATTTATGTGAAAATAAACAAGTATAACTTACAAGTCACACTCAATAAAAATATCTGCAGGTACACCTGCATCAGTGCATGCATGAAAACAGGATTCTTTCGCCACTTTGCTTCTAATGATTCCACAACAGTTTAGAATAAGAAAAAGAAATGTATGGCAAAAAATTTTATACCAACTTTTGTTCTATTTGCCATACATTTCTTTTTCTTGTTCTAAACTGTTGTGGAATCATTAGAAGCAAAGTGGCGAAAGAATCCTGGTAATTATTATACTATAATAAGCATGGGTGTTATTAATTGGTGTCTTAATTGGGCTATATACTTATACGTCGCCTTCGCTCAGAGTATAGGTAACGGGTTGCACAATGCCACCCGCCTCTCTATAGGTGCTCCCCACGAACCAAAATGCCATCATACATGCAGACATCTATACTATCGTAGAATATTTTGCGGGTAAAAAATTTTTTGCAAATGAGCCAAATCAGCAGAAAAAATGACCCTTTGCGATCTAGTTATTGCATTCTGGCAAGAATTGTTGTAATAATTGAGGTTTTGCGATTTAGTTTTGCGAATTGATCAACACTCGCAAAGTTCGCATATGTTTGTAAGGCCACTCCAAATGAGACTGTAGTTTTTCGTCAGAGACTCTAGTAAATTATAAGCGGATGTGAGCAGTTATTAATTACTATGAATATCATTATAAATTGATAACGTCATCAATGAATTTAATTAAGTAGCCACAAAAATTCAGCCAACCATGTGCTTGGAGGCAACAAAGAACAAGAAAAAAGTTATTTCAATAGATAATTAGAGAAATAATGGCCATAATGACTATCAATGAGGTAACTAAAGCAAGAAGCGCGAGTTTGACGGGAAACTACAGTCTCATTTGGAGTGGCCTAATACGAAAAAGGTAAAATGAGCTAAGACAAAAGAACACCTATACAGTGCATCCAGTCTAGAGAGTAGAATACAAAAATTGGTGAGTAGTTGTACTTAGATGTATCTCAAGATTGGAACATTTCTAAGAAATTGTGCTGATACCATTGTATAGGTAAAAGAATAAGCTACAACATGATTCAAAAATATTTCCCCAAAAGTTGTTGTAGTGGGAAATAATTTTAGGAGATAATGGGGGTGATCGTAAAAAAATGTACGTAACATCAATTATTTCTGGAACTAAAGTATTTTTTAGAAAAATTTTTCTTATCAAAAGTTAGACAATTTATTCAAGCTTACTCCATGTAATTTTTAGACCTTAGCCGTGAGATTTTCTTCAAATCTCTCCCTAACCGAAACGGCACTAAAAACTAGCAATTTTGAGCACTGCGGAGGATGTGTAGATATTTAAGTAACATCAAATCTTTCATAAGATAGCCAAACTATCTATAGATGTTGTGACAAAGTTCCAAACCTTAGCCGGAAACTGTTGGCCTTTTCTCTCCCTAACCGATTACTCACTATAACAATTGGGTACTGTTTTATTAATCGCCACAAACCCACCACCTTATGTTGTCATGGAAACAATTTTGGATATGTTGTAGCTTATTCATTCGCCTACACAATGGTATCAGCAGATTTTCTTAGAAATGTTCCAATCATAAGATATTTACATTTAAGTACAACTACTCACACATTTTTGGTATTCTACTCTTTAGACTGGATGCACTGTATATATATATATATAAATGATTATTCAAGTGACTATTCTATAGTTGTTAAAGAATGAAACTTCTTGCAAAGCCGTGAGCCAGTGACTTATTGTGGGATCTAGTGCATGTATCATGAGTCATTAAACTTGATGCAATCAGTTGTGTCTGAGATCATGGGGTATGTAGACTCGATTCCAGTATAGAGGTATTTTAATACACTGGAAACTTCATCCAACATTGCTGTATACACACTCCATATTTGCGAACAAGTTTCAGAATCAGCCCTAGCCTCGATCCCAGGCCGATCCGTCTCCAATTGAACGCTAGGTCGCCTCCTCGGTCTGGTATTGATTGTATCTGGGCGTGTATCTGGGCGCGGCCGGGCATGTGCTGTGGTTGCTGTGGTTGCTCAGGTATTCGCTCAAAAAGAGCGAATACCTGAGCAAGGTGGAGCGAATAGAAACACTAATTGGGGCGAGCGAAGCGAGTCCCTTATAGTTAGTCATGCACATGGTCCGTGGTATGTATGTATGTATGTATGTCCACCGTGGACCGGCAGGCCGGCATGGACCGGCATACGATATTTGTTTTTCTAACTCGTGATCCTTTACCAATTTCTACGTGAGTCAATAACTTTAGCTCGATAAAGATATGAATAGCGACAAAACTAGCGATAAGGAGGAACAGCTAAAAAGAGGGAACTTGCTAGACCCAGAGAAAGATACAGGGCACACAGGAGCAGCAGGAAGTGAAGGTAACTGACTCAAACGGTTCTGCAGGTGTTTGCCTAACATAAATAAATGTTGTGTAGAAAGTGCACAAGCCAGCAGAAAGTGGCCAAATGTTCATTACACTTACAGAGACTCCAGAGGCCACACAGGCACGCTTGAAGCAATTAATACATGCAGGCATAGGCATACAGAGTGAATCCCGACATGCCTCTATTCGAACAATCTACTGTTCAATCCAAGATGCTGTTTATATCTGCAGTCATGCCAATAATGTCCATCTATCGATTACCACTTGGACAATATGAATACGCAGGCCATGTCATCAACCTGCCACAAAATGTGGTGTCATTTGCACAATATCTTTCAGCAGAGTTGCATGGATGCGTCGCTTGCCCCATGGCGCTTGCGTCACCCTAGTAGTGTATGTAAGCATATTTACTCCGTAAAATCACCGTTAAATCACAAAGAACTCCGTGTCATAGGTCTATTCTTTGCAAGTTTAGATTAGGCTTAGCTAGAGTGTGAGGAGCTGTCTTGTGCGAAGGAAGAAGGAGCATCACTCTTATGAAAGAACAGACCTAGGTTCTCAAGTTTCTGCAATCAGTTGGCTACCTTTGATTGACTACACAATTTAATACAAGCGCTTGATTAGACCATTGATTGCCAGATACACTTGTTAGAGTCTATCCTCAGACTCTGGCCATCGATCTCTTGTATACTATGCACAGGGGTGTCCACAAGTGGCTGGGCCTGGGATGTATTGTCAAGGTGAGCGATATAAATCAATAATACCCTTTCATCATTGGAAATTGTACACTATAGCCTATATAGCCCCAATCCTTGGTATCTGGATTAAGATATGACATTACGGCACTGGAACTGGTGTTGTGTTAGCCTCCTTCACCGGCCTTCAAGGAAGTGCGGCCTGGGATCGAGGCTAGTTTTGTGTGGACCATCAATGTGAGTTAACAAAATGTATAGTGGAATGGTGAATTTAAGTTCATACTAATTTGTATACAGGAGTAAAATGGAACCTTCCCCTCCAACCCCTGTCGTACTCCTCCTAGCTGATGTGTGTGAACTCATTGAAAGAGGATGCCCCAGTGCCACTCGTATCCTTCCCAAGGGGCCGATCTTATAGAACTACCTGCACTAAAACTACTGACGTGGAATGGCTCTTTCAACACTTATGGTTGCTATCCTGACCAGTGACGTCAGGATTCTACAGTTTCTTGATGCACTGTGAACACACAATCTTTGTTATGCCACCTGAAGGCTTAGCAGGCATATCCAACGCAGAAGTTTTTCTGGAAGCTCTTGTTTGAGATCTTCGCTTCTAAACATCTGCATTTATTATGGACGCAGTACTACTCTACAGAGTATTAACTTCTAGTGTCATTATATCATTATATCACTGTATTTTTAGCCAACTGTTGAACTGAAGATTTTACAGTACATAGCATTACTCTTGATACTTACCAGTTTCGGTCACGCCCAGATACAATCAATACCAGGCCGAGGAGGCGACTTAGCGTTCAATTGGAGACAGATCGGCCTGGGATCGAGGCTAAATC
The DNA here is from genome assembly GCF_963675165.1 of Halichondria panicea. Classification (NCBI taxonomy): domain Eukaryota; kingdom Metazoa; phylum Porifera; class Demospongiae; order Suberitida; family Halichondriidae; genus Halichondria; species Halichondria panicea. The sequence continues at coordinate 4,038,457 of NC_087388.1, forward strand.
AGCCCATGATTCTGTAAAACCCTGTTATCTGATTTTTCCGGACCATTGAATTAGTGCACTCAATACATAGAAATTCCATGCAACCTACACATTGTATAGAGCTACTCTAGGATTGAACAAGATTAGGCAGGCTAACAACTTTTTATTAAACAGTAAAAGTGGACCATGAGTTAGAACACAAAGTGTGATCAACAGACAGGAAACAATAACGAATAAGATATAAATTCCATGCATACTAACCACAAACACACATTTTGTACATTAACTATACTTGCGGCTAATAACTATACAGACAGCTTTCCTATAGAGGTTGCCTAATTGCTCCCTAATTGAAGTGTTATTTATGTAATGCATGCCATGAATTTAAAAACAGCATATTTTAAATTAAGCTTCCATGTGATAGTATAGGAGGGTAAGTACACATGCACATCTGTCACATGGGCCGAGCGATATACATGCATGGACAAATTATGAAATCTCCCACAGTACATGCTTTTACAGATGATCACTTTCACTGTACCTTAAAACCTGTTATTCGAGCACTGACATGTTTCTCCACAGAAAACGAGATTGATGCATGGGGAGGCCTTCTTAGAGCTAACATTATATATACAGTCACTATAATATAGTCCCTAACAAGCTAGGTATATGGTTAAGAAAACTTGCCGCCTGGTGAAGACTGCACTGCACTCTGCACTGGAGGTACCGTAAAGTAATTTAAAGTAAAGGTGCCACAAAATTCTCATTATAGAACGGTGAAAACACATTATCAGCCTCAAGTGCCAGTTTTTGCAACTGGTCCTATTTAGAGTGTTATACCTGACGGTATAGACTAGCTCACTTATAGCCAGTCCTACATCCAGAATTAAGGGAAGAGACCGGCATGCAGAATCTGGTTTCTGGTTCATCTCTACATTATTTTTAATTCATATACATGCATGGATGTTGAGAGATGTACACGAAAATGTATGCATACATGATCTTATAGGAGAAGGAAGTTATATTGAATAATTATGTGCAACATAATCCACTTGATGGTGCAGGTTATATTCTTCGTCCCTCACCTGATACTTGTACCAACGAACGACAACAAGATGATGAAGGAACCCAACAATACTCAACAGTACTCCGATGGAATATTGACTGATAGCACAGTATCGTGAAAAACAAAGATGCGTGGATGCCCAACTCAGAGCGTAACCGAAACGATTATGGTAACCTGTCATCAGTCCTCTCATATACTGGAGATTGAGCACACACAAACTCAATGGCATTATACCGGTAGATAGAGTAGAAGGGGATTGGCAACAGAAGTGGTTCATGTGATGTTTTACGTGATGTTTTACAATGAAGTCTAGTCTATGTACACCCAAGCAAGGAGTTACTTCAACCTCAAAGAACAGTATACCGTACAGTTATAACACTACATCATCAAGGGTTGTATGTGAACTTCGAGAAAACATGCATGGTTTATACAAGTGGAAACATTTTCGAATTCAAGGTCTGGAATGTAAAGTGGGTTCGTTAGCAGATATATTGAGCCGTACACACTTATACCAAAAGCAGTGATCCATATGGGGATAAAAGCGACAGAATAATCTTTACACATCTTCCACTTGCTCCAGTGTAAAGGGTCCACTGTATCTTGATTTTGCAAGGTATATTCTAGAAGGTATCTTAATTCTCCTCCCAGTAAGTTAGGGCACTGTGATAGATGGGAGATTTGCGTTTGGCTGCAAACTTAAGAATAATTGTTAAAGATGCTCCTCAGCAAACGCGATGATTTTGGCTCAATAATCAACCATTTTTCACTGAATATGAATAGTGAGACGAGCACAACACACATGCACAATACTGGAAAAAGACCAGCTATTTGATTGGTTAAAGTATATCAGTGCAATTCGTCAAAATCTCGCACACCATGTTACTCAGCCAAAACCCAAAGAAGAGAGTTATGCAATACTATGCGATGAATATATATAGCTCATAATATTCTGTGAATATGCGTCAGGCATTTGATCCAAACCAAACTGAAACACTGTCACCAAACAAGCACCTCCACCAGTGAAGTTTGAGAATGCCAAGAGCTGCACTGATAATCAGATCAGATGCATGCTTGGCTTTTTTTGATTAATTAATAACTGCCAAGTTTACCAACGTACAAACACTAACCAAGACACTCCCACAAACATCAAAATTGCACCAGCTTGGAAATTTCCGAATCGTGAGTCAGCAAGTCATCAAGATAGAGGGTAGACGTTGACAACGTCTATTGTTTTCCAGCGTCTATTGTTTAGCATTGTCCTGTAGTGAGGACCCTCAAACCAGCAAACACACGGACCTCCCCCTATTCGAATCACTCCGTCACATAAGAGTCAATTTACACCTGTCAGTCTAAAGGTATACTGTGTTGTATAGCTTATAGATTGAATGGTCTTCAATCTATGGTTGTAGTCAACAAACCTGCAGCTGATTACACGCTGGACAAAAAGAAGTTTGAACCTACTTTCAAGATTACAGTTAGCTACATTTAAATCCATGTATTGTCAATGTGATTACATAATTTATTGTGTTTTATATGCGTTCTCCATTGCTATGGTTACACAGTTTAACTTTTACAAAACAAGAACTAACATGCAGTACAATCAGGGTGCGTGTTTAGTTGCAATTTAAAAGAAGGTATCTATTATATAGACAGTAAAAATGTAATGGTCACCGTGGCTGTAATTATATAGAGGTGGCCTAGCTATGTATAGCTGCTGAAACTTTCCCTGGCTATAATTTTGTAGATCTAACCTTGTACAATCATTATTAGGGTGCGTGTTTAAGTTGCAAGGGAAAATATCTAGACACGCAGACAGTCACATCCTTGATCAGTGTGTAAGCGTCTTAGTATAATTGTAGTACCTTTCATTGAATTGCCAAAAGACAAAAGCAACCAAGTTTACTTTCTATGCTGTCATGCTGATTATCGTTCAACACATAGTTATCAATTTTTTATGTATTAGCTTTGTATGGGATATGGGATGCATGTAATGCTACAATAATTATTTAATAAATGCTTTAAATTAAGCACTAGCTATTTCACACTTTCTCGGTGCACCAAACCCTCCCACCACAATCAGTTCGTTCCCAGGGAGAACAGCAGCGAGGCATAATGATCGAGGTGTTGATATTTGACTAACAACAGTCCATGATGTCATGTTGAGCTGAATTATGTCCTTAGTGTTATCTCGATTGGAGTCCAGCCCACCCACTGCCAGCAGGTGGCCATTGACGGTAACTAGAAAAGACCTGCTAACTGGCAAGTGAGCAATTTTCTCCCATATAGCTGAGCTTGGCTGGGACTGAGTTAGTTGTCTTAATAAGCACATGTATACTGAATATTTCTCTTGATCATCTCTAGCTCGTGGATGTATATATACATAGCCTCCACAGATCGTTGTTGATAGTTCATCGGTTGGCACAGGTAGTGAGCTAGCAATAGACCATTGCATGTTAGCAGTGTTTAATATTTCGACAGTAGTTAAACTTTTTGCATAAAAATATCCCCCAGCCACTACAAGTGTGTTGTTAGCGTACACAGTTCCAGGTACCCTCCGTCTAGTTGGCATGGGAGGGAAGTGTTCAATCCATTTGTTGTTAATATAGCTGTAGAGTTTATTGCTATAGAATTGTGTGTCTGATCTTCCCCCCACAGTTGTGAGCATGTTATCAGCACTGACAAGAGTGACATGGTTGTTAGGGCAAGGTGGCAACTTGTGCCACTTATTGTTGCTGAACTCATAAACAGCTTTATTTTCATTATTAAAGTATGCCTTGTCTGATGATCCATGCCTCATATCATCAGGTGCATCAGGTAGTGACTCTAGTTTCATTGTAGCTTGAGCTTGTATTTCATCTTGCAGTGCGACTTGATGCATTTGAGTCGATAAATCATAAATCACCTCGTTCTTGCTTGCCAACGTTTGTCTCAATTGAGTCACTTTTCTGTCTCGTTGATTGATGGCTTGTTGGAGGGCAGCAGTGTTCTCATCACTTGATTGCAACTCTTGGTTGAGTCTCCTCAGCTGTCTCTCCCTCGCTTCAGCCTCATGTTGAAGGGTTTGAATTTCTTGTGTTGCTTGGCCTAGTCTTGTAGTGAATTGACCATTTTCAATGTCTTTTGTATGCAACTCCTCGTTTTTGTACGTGATTGTCTCTTGATTTTCTGTTATAATATCTTGATTTGCTCGTATTTGTTCATCTTTAGTTGCAAGTTGCTCATCTTTCTCTCTGATTATCTGGAGCAGGTCTTGTTGGGAGCTTTCCTGGTACTTGCCTGTCCGTTTGAGAGCATCCAGTGTTTGGCAAAGCAGTTGGGAAGATGGTCTTTCAACATCTCTGTCTTTGAGGCAGTGATGCACAATCGGCAGTAGAGGGTGGGTGGGCTCAATCAGGCTGATGTGGGCTTGTCGTCTGTCCTGTTCTGGAATTGGCAACTTCGCTTCAACTATGTGAATTGGGCTTCGAGGATCAGGAATTTGAACGTTTACAAATCGATCTGTTGGCTTTGGAAACTGTCGAGTTGTGATCTGAACTATAAGCACACCAAATGAGAAGTTGTCTAGTTTATCTGTGTACACTGGTGGTTCGTTTAGTGCCTCGGGTGACATGAAGGTTGGTGTTCCCGGGCATGTGGTCATTGTGGCTAGTCGGCCGGTGATGTTTATGTCTGTGAATTTGGACATTCCGAAATCAGTGACTTTGGCATGGCTGCCAGCAATCAGTAAGACATTGTTGCTGGAAAGGTCACGATGGATGATCCCATTAGAGTGGAGAAAGGCAAGTGCTTGAGCTATGTCATAGGCGAGGTTGACTTGGATGTGGTAGGGAATGTCTTCAGGTGATGACTCCAGGAAGTGTGTCAGGCTCTCGTCCATGAGCTCCATGAGAAGAACTGGTGCATTTGTGTCGGGATCACGATAGGTCCCCAAGTACTGTACAATGTTGGGGTGGTTGATGCGACTCAGAAATGCGCACTCGGTTTCGAATCTTCTAAAGGGATGTCTATGTTCTTTGCCAGGATCAGGAGTAGTCATTTGGAAGAGCACTGGATACAGTAGTTTGGCAGCACAGATTAGCTCATCACACTTGGCTTTACACACTGCCCCGTAGGAGCCAGTACCAAGGGTATCAGTCTTGAAGAGTTGTACATTTCGGAATATATACTATTCTTCAGTTATCTTAGCTAAAAGGGTTGAATGGTTTTTGTTTGTTTGTTGGGGTGTAAGATATTTGCCATGTATCGATTCGTATGATGACATCACAGGTATTATACCGTATAGCGAGTAATTTTCGTGTGTAAAATATTCGTGGTTTTTATGGTAGCGACCTTGCCTACCTTTACCTGCAGTCCAAGCAGCAACCACGAAAATATTATGCACGAAATGTCTCAATATTTTATCCCCCAAAAATTACCCGCTATACGGTAGTTACAACAACTGTTGTTGTAACTATAAATACCTGTGATGTCATAATTATGTTTTATTTTCGTTAGTCAACATGCACTAACAAAAATAAAACAAACATAATTTATGTTATTGTTGAAAAAAGTATTACATGTGTGTAGAGTGGAGCTAATTAATTCAACAGGCTACCGGTACCAATACTGATATATCGGAAAGCACCGATTTTCACAAAGTGTGCTCGCTTGTTCAGTATTGTACAAATTGACTGCTTTAACTGCAAGGCAGGGGCTAATAGAATCTTTACTACTTCCCCTTCATTCTCATGATGCGTTGGACGTAACTGGTCTCTTCCTATACAGAACTTATAGAAGGCTCTAGCAAGATTTCAACCCCCTAACGTAGACTACGTACTGTGTTTCACAAATCATGTAGTGTACTGCAGCAGAGATTTTGTGAATGGATATACACATACTTGTACCATTATGTGCTCTGACACTGAGGAATATCCATTGAAACTTTCAGGATACTCCAGGGTACAAATCCCTGGTACTCTCTATATTGCAGATCTCCGAGATCTTTTCCCTATTATGAAGGTTTGAATGAATTTCAGTACTCGTGAACTGACGTATCACAGACACGGGATTTTCTGCACACAGTTTTCCAATGTTGATCTTTTTGTCGAGGGGAATGCCGTTGTGACCTATATTGTCTAGTGCATTCTCGTGGATGCGATTCATTATCAAGTTGCGATACACTACCTGCTATTCAAAATAATTAAGTTGTGAAGACTGACTTGTTGGCGGTTCTTTGTTTAACCGTGCCCGTTCAGTTAACAGAGCTTCCGCGCGTGGTTAATTGTGGAGGTAGGTGGAGGTACATGACCCTTCTCGGCCACCATAGTAATCTATTTTTTCTGCCAAACCACACAAAATGTCACGTAACCATTGACAACCTGGCAGCCAGTATACCATCTAGCTAGCAATCTGTGTTAAACTAGCCTCGATCCCAGCCCCTCTCACTAGAGGGCCTGGTAACCACTGTTTGCGCGTGGGTGGATTCAATAGTAAATTTGTTAGTAAAACTCTTTGTAATTTATCAATTAACCTTTTGTACTATGGTCACCCACATGGTTGATTAGTGTCAAGAGAGAAATCGCCATCACAACTCTAGGCTCATACGAGGAGCACTGATCTTACTGAGATGGCATCAAACAAGTGTCTGGAAGCAAGTAGATTTGCCAGAGCCGGTCGGTACTGACAGAAAAACGCCTACCACTCTACCACAGTACAAAAGAAGACAAAATCTGACTTTTCAACACTGGAGAGAGCTTGAGCAAGAGCAGAACAGAAGTAGAAGCCATCACAACAAAACTAGTCACTAGTCTAGGTCGTAAATGTTGGAAGTAGCTGTGTTATTTTGCTGTGATTTGTGCAATGACATCATTATAAAATATACAATATAGAGTCTACTAACTAATTTACTAAGATATCTCGATCCCCAAGAATCTTGGGGCAACTGACGCATGTGCAGACAATGTATACCAGGCCGTCTTTCTCAACTGAGAGCGGCCTGGAATCGAGGCTAGTGTTAAACGATATATTGAGGTGGCCGTACTTCAATAGCCAGAGTCTGTAAAATGTTAGATAGTTGGTGCAAGGCATACTGTTCGCTATAACAAAGGAGTCCGCTAGTTATAAGGGGTTCTACTATAGTGCTATAACTTCAATACAAGGCCGCTAATAGTGCTAAGGCCACCTTCGAAGGTAAGCCACCATCACACTGTTGAGCTATAAGCCTCCTAAAACAGGGTGTTTTTTGGCACTATTCACCCTCATAGATCCCAGGCCGTACAAGCATAGATAGAGTAGAAGGGGATTGGCAACGGAAGTGGTTCACGTGATATTTTACAATGAAGTCTATGTAGAGCTCAGAAACAATCCGTGTTTCGCTTTCTACCCCGGGTAAGTTTACCGGGAAACTTATTGAGTCTAATCATGGCTAATGCATGCGTAAATCCCAAATACCAGTGCATCCAACCAGTCAGTCACTTATATGTTCATAAGTTCCTGATTATCTAAATGTACTGTCAGTCATGCTATTAGGAAGTCAAGAAACGTTTATGATGTGCAGGCCGATGTACATGCAGTACACTCATGGCCACATCGATATACCGGCCAGTTGCAGGGCTATAGATGTTTACTGGACAAAAATTTCCCTTGAAATGCGGCCACTGTACTGGCTGCCCTAAACTATACGTTTATTACGGCCGGATATGACATTTGGGTGTGTTTGGTAGATAACATTTGGAGAGCATAATGAGAACTGCAAAATTAGCCATTAGATTCGAGGTATAGGGTGACCGGTCGGTTTTTAGCCGCGGCTATTTTCTGAAATGCGGCCACCTCACTGTTCCGGCCAACCTGGACTGTCCCAAGGGTGGCCGGATCAACGAGAGCTTCTCCATTACTTTTATTACTATACTATAAACATATACGAACTTTATGAGCGTTGATCAATTCGTAAAAATCGCAAAACCTCATTAGTAACGGACACGATCCCTTGCCAGAACGCAATAGCAAAGGGTTATTTTTTCTGCTGATTTGGCTCATTTGCAAATATTTTTCAGCAAAATATTCTAGTATTGACAAAAAAGTAACATTAACCTGAGATGTAAGTATGACCCTGTACACTACTAACATGCAGGTCCTGCATGGGAGTTGGCTTCAAATTATACATAGTGCATTTTGCAAAAATTTACTCATGTATATAGGCATGCGTACGCACATGTACATGTATATACAGGATTATGCACACGTGCATTTACCCGCGCATTTACACACACTCACACACACGTCAAAAACAAACACATGCAAAGAAACATGTGCGTATAAATCAAAGACTGCATGCAAAATGGTCCATGCATGGAGAGTTTAGTTTCAATCCGTACCTGAGCTCTTGGCCGTTTTATTGTGTGTGCATGGTTGCTCTTCGGAGGTACATGGTCGTTAATCATATGGAGGTTCCGTATATGCATGCATGCATGCTAATTGACAAAACACATGCAAGAAGATGACATCACAATAATTACACAATAACCATGCATAATCACTCAGAACACTACAAATACAATGTTCAAGTATATACAATTTGTATGACACTCTCAGACTCTATATATGGCAGCATAATTATAACTATAGCTAATTATTGTTTTTTACTTAGATCTACCCAAATTGCATCATTCTGCAATGGTTCATGCATGTTCTTTGATTTTCACTTTCCAATGACAGTGTGGAAATATCCAGAGCTGACTCCGAAGATCCCATCTATAGTAGCTTCACACTGCATCACTTTTGTTGACGCCCCACAAGTACACTGTAAAAAATGATTGAAAAAAAGTGCGGTGGACACACTAAAACCGTCGCATATAGCACGCTTTTTTGAAAAAGTATGCTATATGCGACGGTTTTAGTGTGCTCACCGCACTTTTTTTTACAGTGTAGGCCACGCCTGCCGAAATGTGCTTCAGGTTTCCTCCAACTGATAAGCAACAAGCACTCGAGGTGTACACCACAAGCATAAACAAAGCTAGTAGGGTAAATTTGAATGCCATGGCTTTCTCCAATCAGAAAAATTGAATGAATCGCACTCTTATATTAATTCATTCTGCTCCTCTTCTTTTATTAAAAGTGTATGAGCCTGTTGGGTTCCATGCAGCAGTGGAATGGAACTGAATATATGATATGTCATTGATGACTGCATGTATGTATGCTGTTGAGGAAGTTAAGTGACAGTGCATGTGTTGACATTGATAATTGTAGTGTTTTGTCTGTGCATGTGAATCTACAATTTATGACTGGATAAATTCATGTTTATGACGTTGTCACGGATTGATGTATACGGCTCTCTAGCCTCTCTCCCACTTTTCGATTTTTGGTGCTTCCCCCCGGCCAATCTTATAGAAATTGTTCACATTAAAACTGATTGTGTTTTTGTCGTTATCCCCAAGCCAGGCCTTATAATTATATAGAGCTACAGGGGAAGGGGAGAATAATACTTACAACTTAAAAAAAATAGCCTTAGACAAATTCAGTACATGTATTATTATACCAGAGAATTTACTATGAGTGCATTGTCTCACTCTGATTCTGAATCGTGGTCTAATTCTGAATATGCGTACCGGTGACTGAACTTGTGTATTCCCAAATACATCCAAGACTTACCTGCAGTCAGTCACAGTACGGCAGCAGGCAGTGAATGCTTATGTTCATAACTCCCTGATTATCTAAAGTGGTGAAAAATTTACTGTATTAGGAAGTGTATCATGATGTGTCGGCCGGTGTAGTTTCAAGCATAATTATAGACATAATAAGCAGTAAATCGGTTGAACTTCTATATAGTGAATTTCTTGCTAGTATAGAGTGCATGCCAGTCAGTAGAGTGGTTATTTACAAAGTCATATATAGTTACTTAAATGCTAGCCTCAATTCGATCCAGGCCGCATTAAAATACGTATTTTAATCGGCCTGGAATCAGGGCTACTTAAATGCACGCAGTCTCACAACAAGATCCTTTCTATAGACTTTACTGCTCTGTTTAGTAAAGTTTAACAGATTTTGTTGCCCAATGAGTGGGCAGATCAAAGCAACCCAGTACTCCGTTGCATCAATATATACCATATAGCAACCATAATTATATTGCACTGCAATAGCATATAATGCAGTGCAATATATGGCATGTTGCACTGTGTGTAAATGAAATTGACTTATGTCCCACCCAATACTTCAACTGGTATGTTTTATAGGCTCCTTCCCTTATGCACTAGCTGTGGGAAGCAAAACTAATATGGAATTCCGCAAAACGAATGAAGAATTCACTCAACTCTATAATAGGGAAAAACTTTACCAATTAGAAGAGTTTGACGCCATTGGGCAACAAGTTAGTTATTGCAGGCGCCCTCGTGCAACATGCCAAATATTGCACTCGTGCTGGGCAATAACTAATACGTACAATGCTTTTGATTAATTCCAGTACAAATGTAGTTCGGTACAAATGTATTTCGCTGGCATTAAACGTAATTTAAGGAGATCAGTATATGGTATGGACTAGCCTCCTTCACCGGCCACTTCCCTGAGTGAAGTGCGGCCTGAGGTCGAGGCTAGGTATGGACTAGCTAGTTATCGATCAATCATAAAGATATATGGGAGTGTGATGTAGTTTCAAGAAGGCCTGTACTATTGTTGAGATGCTTTCATGGGTACACAATGTTTAATTTTACCATAAAGACAGATCTCCGAGATCTTTTCCCTATTATGAAGGTTTGAATGAATTTCAGTACTCGTGAACTGACGTATCACAGACACAGGATATTTTCCGTGCACAGTTTCCTATGTCGATCTTTTTGTCGAGGGGAATGCCGTTGTGACCTATATTGTCTAGTGCATTCTCGTGGATGCAATTCATTATCAAATTGCGATACACTACCTGCTATTCAAAATAATTGATCTTTGAAGTTGTGAAAAACTGACTTGTTGGTGGTTCTTTGTTTAACCGTGCCCGTTAAGTTAACAGAGCTTCCGCGCGTGATTAATTGTGGCGATAGGTAGAGGTGCATGACCCTTCTCGGCCACCGTAGTAATCTATTTTTCTGCCAAACCACACAAAATGTCATATCCGGCCGTAATAAACGTAACCATTGACAACCTGGCAGCCAGTATACCATCTAGCTAGCAATCTGTGTCAAACCAATTAAATGGCCGATATATTGAGGTGGCCGTACTTCAATAGCCAGAGTCTGTAAAATGTTAGATAGTTGGTGCAAGGCATACTGTTCGCTTATAACAAAGGAGTCCACTAGTTATAAGGGCTTCTACTATAGTGCTATAACTTCAATACAAGGCCGCTAATGGTGCTAAGGCCACCTTCGAAGGTAAGCCGCCGTCACACTGTTGAGCTATAAGCCTCCTAAAACAGCCAGATTTTGGGTGTTTTTTGGCACTATTCACTCTCATAGATCCCAGGCCGTACAAGGAGGCTTGGTCTGAATACGTGCTAAATCCCAAATACCGGTGCATCCAACCAGTCAGTCACTTACGTTCATAACTTCCTGATTATCTTAAGTGGTGAAAAATGTACTGTCGGTCATGCTATTAGGAAGCCAAGAAATTAAACGGTTTATGATGTGCAGGCCGATGTACATGCAGTACACTCATGGCCACATCGATATACCGGCCAGTTGCAGGGCTATAAATGTTTACTGGACAAAAATTGCCCTGAAATGTGGCCACTGTACTGGCTGCCCTAAACTATACGTTTATTACGGACATTTGGGTGTGTTTGGCAGATAACATTTGGAGAGATTAGCCATTAGATTCGAGGTATAGGGTGACCGGTCGGTTTTTAGCCGCGGCTATTTTCTGAAATGCGGCCACCTCACTGTTCCGGCCAACCTGGACTGTCCCAAGGGTGGCCGGATCAACGAGAGCTTCTCCATTACTTTTGTTACTATACTATAAACATATGCGAGCGTTGATCAATTCGTAAAAATCGAAAAACCTCATTAGTAATGGACACAATCCCTTGCCAGAACGCAATAGCAAAGGGTTATTTTTCTGCTGATTTGGCTCATTTGCAAATATTTTTCAGCAAAATATTCTAGTATTGACAAAAAAGTAACATTAACCTGAGGTGTAAGTATGACCCTGTACACTACTAACATGCAGATCCTGCATGGGAGTTGGCTTAAAATTATACATAGTGCATTTTGCAAAAATGTACTCATGTATATAGGCATGCGTACGCACATGTACATGTAATGTATATACAGGATTATGCACACGTGCATTTACCCGCGCATTTACACACACTCACACACACTCACACACACGTCAAAAACATTGCCGGCAAAGAAACATGTGCATATAAATCAAAGACTGCATACAAAATGGTCCATGCATGGAGAGTTTAGTTTCAATCCGTACCTGAGTTCTTGGCCGTTTTATCGTGTGTGCATGGTTGCTCTTCGGAGGTACATGGTCGTTAATCATATGGAGATTCCGTATATGCATGCATGCTAATTGACAAAACACATGCAAGAAGATGACATCACAATAATTACACAATAACCATGCATAATCACTCAGAACACTACAAATACAATGTTCAAGTATATACAATTTGTATGACTCTCATACTCTATATTATGGCAGCATAATTATAACTATAGCTAATTATTGTTTTTTACTTAGATCTACCCAAATTGCATCATTCTGCAATGGTTCATGCATGTTCTTTGATTTTCACTTTCCAATGACAGTGTGGAAATATCCAGAGCTGACTCCGAAGATCCCATCTATAGTAGCTTCACATTGCTCCACTTTTTTCCCAGGCATCTTCTCAAATTCTCCTTGAACACATGGCTTTGGGCATCGGAAAATCTCATTGTTGGTGCTCACTCCAAATATGTCATTCGTTCCTGAAGCAGTCACGTATTTTAGCTTCTGACCAGGAATATGTCTCCAGCCACCAGCTGTTCCGTCCACTCGCATAGAGAACACATCGTTGTTCTTATTGACACCGTACACATATTTATGACCACCATCAATTTGCTTGAGCTTCCCGCCAACGCGAATCCATTTTCCAAGGCATGGTTTTCTGCACTTAAAGATATCATCGTTCTTAGTCACTCCCCAGATGTAACCATTTCCGGATGCCGATACGTGCTTTAGGCTACCACTGATACGTCGCCAACCACCAGTTCCATCTGCAGCCATCTTGAAGATTTGATTTGCTTTATTCACTCCCCACACTTCGTCATCTCCAACATCAATCTGCATGAGACTTCCACCAACTTTCACCCAATTTTTGCAGGGTCGTTCACATCGGGAAATTTGATCGTTTTTGTTGACGCCCCACAAGTAGGCCACGCCTGCTGAAATGTGCTTCAGGTTTCCTCCAACTGATAAGCAACAAGCACTCGAGGTGTACACCACAAGCATAAACAAAGCTAGTAGGGAAAATTTGAATGCCATGGCTTTCTCCAACCAGAAAAATTGAATGAATCACACTCTTATATTAATTCATTCTGCTCCTCTTCTTTTATTAAAAAGTGTATGAGCCTGTTGGGTTCCATGCAGCAGTGGAATGGAACTGAATATAATATGACATGTCATTGATGACTGTATGTATGCTGTTGAGGAAGTTAAGTGACAGTGCATGTGTTGACATTAAGTTGATAATCGTAGTGTTTTGTCTGTGCGTGTGAATCTACAATTTATGACTGGATAAATTCATGTTTATGACGTTGTCAGGATTGATGTATACGGACGGCTCTCTAGCCTCTCTCCCGCTTTTTGATTTTTGGTGCTTCCCCCCGGGCCAATCTTATAGCAATTAAAATTGTGTTTTTGTCGTTATCCCCAAGCCAGGCTTTGTTATAGTTGTGACACATGCACGAGTCCCACATGGGATATATTGGCTCAGTAGTGACTTAGGCCCCAGGGCCGCAGGCCTCGAGGGCAAGTGCACTACTGAGCCAATATATCCAATGTGCGCACGAGTGAGCTGTGTAACAACTGATTTGTTGCATTCCTTTCCGTGTATATACACATCACTCGTTTTATAGGACAACTAGTTTCAACTACTTGTGGTGGCTGTGGAACGCATGAAAAACGTTTTTTGCCTACCACTGAATCTGTTTAACAGTGTTATACTATAAAAGGGACCGTTTCAGGTTACTGGGTGGAGGGTGGGCTTTAGGTCACTTCAGCCATACTATGCCAGTATCTAGATAGTGGCACAGTTCAAGGCTTGACCTGTGCCATATGGCAGATATTGGCACAGTGTTTCCTTTGATCTGCCCACTCAAAATGCAACAAAATTATATAGAGCTACAGCGTACAGGGGAAGGGGAGAATAGTACTTACAACTTTAAAAAAATAGCCTTAGACAAATTCAGTACATGTATTATTATACCAGAGAATTTACTATGAGTGCATTGTCTCACTCCGATTCTGAATCGTGGTCTAATTCTGAATATGCGTACCGGTGACTGAACTTGTGTATTCTCAAATACATCCAAAGACTTACCTGCAGTCAGTCACAGTACGGCAGCAGGCAGTGAATGCTTATGTTCATAACTCCCTGATTATCTAAAGTGGTGAAAAATTTACTGTATTAGGAAGTGTATCATGATGTGTCGGCCGGTGTAGTTTCAAGCATAATTACAGACATAATAAGCAGTAAATCGGTTGAACCTCTATATAGTGAATTTCTTGCTAGTATAGAGTGCATGCCAGTCAGTAGAGTGGTTATTTACAAAGTTGTAGTAATGTGCATAGTGTTTACTTTTAGTTGTGTTAATTAACTCATTTCCTGTGGTTAACTTTACTTCCTGTATTGTACTTTTCTGTTATTGTGGTTTCTGTTCGTTAGTAGGTTCTTTCTGTATAGTTGTTCTTTGTTCCCTTTGTGCCTAGCTATAGGGGCCCGCTCCAGGCGGCTCTTTGTGTATGGGAGCCTCTGCTCCACTGCCTTTTGTCTTGTACATACTTATACCTTTGTTCTTGTGCATTTTATCAGTTGTTGATTTCACTAAACTCAAATGTCTGCATGAATCTGCGACATAACAAAAGTCATATATAGTTACTTAAATGCTAGCCTTGATTCGATCCAGGCCGCATTAAAATACGTATTTTAATCGGCCTGGAATCAATGCATGCAGTCTCACAACAAGATCCTTTCTATAGACTTTTACTGCTCTGTTTAGTAAAGTTTAACAGATTTTGTTGCCCAATGAGTGGGCAGATCAAAGCAACCCAGTACTCCGTTGCATCACTATATACCATAGCAACCATATATCGCACTGTAATAATAATTATAGCATATAATGCAGTGCAATATATGGCATGTTGCACTGTGTGTAAATGAAATTGACTTATGTCCCACCCAATACTTCATGGTATGTTTTATAGGCTCCTTCCCTATGCACTAGCTATGGGAAGCAAAACTAATATGGAATTCCGCAAAACAAATGAAGAATTCCCTCAACTCTATATAGGGAAAAACTTTACCAATCAGAAGAGTTTGACACCATTGGGCAACAAGTTAGTTATTGCAGGCGCCCTCGTGCAACATGCCAAATATTGCACTCGTGCTGGGCAATAACTAATACGTACAGTGCTTTTGATTACTTCCAGTGCATATACAAATGTATTTCGCTGGCATTAAACGTAATTTAAGGAGATCAGTATATGGTATGGACTAGCCTCTTTCACCGGTCACTTCCCTGAGTGAAGTGCGGCCTGGGGTCGAGGCTAGGTATGGACTAGCTAGTTATCGATCAATCATAAAGATATATGGGAGTGTGATGTAGTTTCAAGAAGGCCTGTACTATTGTTGAGACGTTTTCATGAGTCTATACACAATGTTTAATTTTACCATAAAGACAGTAAAAAACCTGTAAAGCTACATTCATTTTCTAGCTCTTTTAGTGAGAACCCGCTGGACCTCACACTAAAAGAGAAATTTTACAGTTATATGGCACTGTGTTACATACGTCTACACTGTTTTCAAGTACGACAGACTGTCAGAGACCAACAGCACCAGTATAATTATAGCCGGCTACATTTCTCTTTTAGTGTGCATTACCACACTGCCACAGAGACCAACAGCACCAGTAACTGTGAGAAAATTAAGCTACATTTCTCTTGTAGTGTGAGGTCCGCTGGTTCACGTATTCATGCATATCATGTTCATCAGTAAAGAATCTGAACATTAATAATATAATAGCTATACATGTAAATAATGTATTATCAGTAAGTAAGCTCCGTGGAAAACCAATACACGTACCATAAATTATGACGTTGCACTCCCAGTTTCTGCATGCATGAGCTATACATCTTCATCTATATATAGCTCGTGATTGATCCATAGCAATTTTAAATTAATGTTCACTGACAAATGCCAGAGGAAAACATTGTGCAATGGAAGTAAACAAAGGATTAGCTAAAATCTATTATTCAACAGGACTGAATGATTGTCTATAAATGATCTTCTTGAGACTGCATGCATGTAGACTAAGTAATTATATAATAGCTAGATCTATATACTGTACTATAGCTAGCAATTCAACAGTCAATCAATCAATAAGATTTACCCAACAGGAATGGGTAGCAAAATAGGCCCACTAGCCTCTCTGAGTCAGTGCCCTAGTAATAATTAATGGTAATCAACTAACTGATTGTGTATAAAGGTAACGTCCAAGAGTAACTTTAAACATGTTATATTTAACTCTTGCCTGCATGCCTCTCTACACAGGAGTGCTTGATTGTGCGATTGTGCGACCTATAGTTCTTGTGAAGAGGAATGTCTCGTAAGTAGTTATTAAAGCCGATGCAGTCTAGATGGTTCATTATATATTGTAGGTCTGGGCAGCATGTCAGTAGTAGGCTCCGATAAATTATGCTCAGATAATTTTAGCATAATAAAGTATAGGCATCGATGTTCATTTTTGCATGGTAAAGATCATTATGCAATAACCACGTTCTCATGGCAAAAAATTGCTGAAGGTGAATATTATGGATCACTTCAAATCAGCAAGATAACAATAATGATCTTGTTTCAGTTGTGTGCTGTATTTATTATGTCGTCTATAATCAGTATGTCACATGGAATAATCAGATTTTTTTATGAGAATAATAGGCACATTTTTCAAGAATTAAGGGTAAAAAAAGCATAATTTATCAGGGCTTAGGACTCAGTAGTCTACGACAATCCTCCAGGATAGTGATTGTCGGCAATCATCGTACGATTTGCTACAGCATGTAATTTCCATTTTGCTTCTATCTATGATCGGGCTGCTCGCTTGAACTTAGTATAGTGTTCATCTTAGTTTGGAGTGACCATGCACACATGCAGGGGCTGAATACTCAAGGGTTGGTCTGACCAAGGCTGAAAACGCTCTTGCTTTTGCTATTTTGGATGAGTGCATGGTGGAGGTTTCTTCTTTGGAGATTCAGGATCTTGGTGGCTTTTACTACTGTATGATGGTTTTTGATAATTCTTCAGTTTGCTGTTGATTAGCTGTCCAATTTACTTAAATACAGTGACCCATTCAAGATTCGTATTGTTGATTCTGTAACTGAATGTTGGGGTCAGTTTCTTAGTAGTAATGTACATGGCTTTGCACTTGCTGACATTGAAAGTTATAATAGCTATCGGACCATTGGGCGATTGTTGATAGATCATCCTGCATGCAAGGTTTGGCTGTCATTGATGCATGGCTCCCAATGTCTCTGAACAGAACATAATCATCAGCAAATGGTGATGATCAATGCATATAATTATACTCTCATTAATATACACAATTAATGCATGCACATAATTATGGCTGCCCTATATAGTAGTAATAATACTGTTATCCTCAG
Source organism: Halichondria panicea (assembly GCF_963675165.1). NCBI lineage: Eukaryota > Metazoa > Porifera > Demospongiae > Suberitida > Halichondriidae > Halichondria > Halichondria panicea. Next base: position 4,056,329 of record NC_087388.1, read on the forward strand.
TGACCAATTAAGGCAGCGCACAGAATGTAGCTAGTAATTTTTTAAGCTTATATAATTATTGTAAACAGAGAGTACAGTGTGGTATATAACACAAAGAGCAATATTTTACACAGCCAAGAGTAGAATCGATTGACACAGCAAATGCATTCATATAATTCTGTCATCTCCCAAATGATGGTACCATTTGAAAGGTCTCTTTCTCCTCGCTTGATTGTTCGATTACTGCATGAGTGCATTCTTCTTTGCTGGGCTACTGATATTTCTGAGCAAGTATATAAATAATGTATAGGAAGGGGATGAACTCAAAGCTAGATATCAAGTTCGAGTTTACAATTAAAAGCATATTATACGTAGTTGCAACAAGCAGTACTTATAATTATAGCCATGAGCATGAGAAAACACTAGACCGTAACCCAATTTATCGTAATAATTATTCTGTATAACAGTGTGATAAAAATTGTTTATAATTATGTGTGACATCATTAAAAATGATAATTATATAATATAGCTATAATTTATCAATCATGTTTCAATACATTCATGACTCTAAGGGTATATACATCGATTATCTAAAGATCTACAGTGTCATGTTAACGTTCTTTAGCATAAGTTAGTAATCGCTGATGAGCTCCTATCAAAGCTGCACTAGCTGCTTGATCAACCATTACTTGGGGAAGCCATCCCTGTATGATTGTATGATAACGAGGCATATTAAAATTCAATTTTTAATTAGAATCATGAAGAACAAAGGTAAACGTGCACTTTAGAAGCTTGGTCTCTACACATACGATAACCTCAAGGTTTGTACTGAACAGAATTTTTCATTCGATGCTTATCCTGTAACAGCGTAGGAAGATGGAATTTGTAGGTCATACTCTTAGAGAGATATTACTTACTGCATGGGAAAAGCCATGCAGTCTGATTGATATAATTATGAGTCTAACACTAACTGTTTTTCTTAATACTTCACACAAATCCAACAAGTGATATAATTATTATATTATAGCTACTGCGCATGCTCAAACTCTTTCTTCTGGATGGGGGTATTTTTGAGTCAATATACCCTGTGCAAGAAGTTTGTAGCAAAAGAAGGCGGGGTGAGCCTATTTTTGCGAGGTGCATGCAGACCACATACCTTCATTGATGAGTTGTAAACCCAAACAAAATGGCAACTGTCCTCACTTATAGGAGTTACCACAAAACCACATGGACCATTTTCACCTCTGCATGTGCATGTGTAACAAAACAATATGTAAAAGTAATAATTATAACTGGATCAATGTTGTGCAACCCTCTAACAAGCTTAATAGTATAGTAGCCACATGCATCCCCGGTACCCCACACCATGCAAGTGCTGACACCACAACCAGCTAATAATAATATAGCATAATATACTAGGAGCATGCAGAGCATGTGCGAGCGAGCAATTTGTGTTTGTTGTACAGTGCATGCATGATGTGGTAGTTTATTTATCGAATGAAATGAAATTAGTAACAGTGATTGTGTAACAGTGAATATAAACAGAGTATAGTCTGATGCAGTGGATTAGATACGACTTCCTTGTGCCAGCTGTATACCCGTGACAATTATTCTGAGTGGTGTAGGGTTGTTGTGGTCTTTGACTGTGGTGTAACATTAAGATTCAAGGTGAAATATATGTATGAGTGAAAGTTCAGCATGAAAGAGCTGGCTATACAAACTAACATGAGGAGCAAGGTTAGGAGCAAGGAGATATTATCACTTCTTGCTGGGCCCAAATTACAAGATAGTATACTATACTGTGAACAATCCTTGCCGGGTAAGTAAGTTACTCTGACCTGTTGTAAGCGTGTCTGTGTGGCTTCAGAAGTTTCCATCTGAGCTGGTCTGACCTGCCGTAGTGCTGTATTGTCTAAAGGTGCTTGTGCAACTTCAGAAGTCTCCATCTGAGCTGCTCTGACCTGTCGTAGTGACTGGTCTCAATCTCTGTTTTGTCCTGTTGAGCTAGCAGGTTTATTATCACAAAAACACAAGACTTGGAAGTGAAACATGGCAAGTAAGCTGCTGTGACCTCCTGCAGGCGTGCCTGCATGTGTAATCTTAGGCTCAGAAGGTCCCCATCTGAGTTGCTCTGACCTGCTGTAGGCGTGCTTGTAGCCTCAAGAGTCTCTGTGTCTTGTCTGAGCCTTCGTTCCTGAGCTCTTGTGCCCATGCACAGCTTTCACGTAAAAGTTGGTAAAGGGTCACGAGTACAAAAAAAACAAATATCGTGCCGGTTCATGACACACACACACACACACACACACATACACACACACACACACACACACACACACACACAGACAAAATTGCAACGTTCATCACTAGGAAGGGACTCGCTTCGCTCGCCCTAATAATGTGTATTATGCAAAGTTAGGGTATTATAATAATAATACTTTAGACTATACTTATGTGTGTAGGCCTGTGCCAAATATTCCGGAATAACTTTTGTAGGCAGTCTTTTTTACAATTTGAATAATAGGTACTGTGAAAATAGTTTGATGATAGTAGCTCAGAACACACCTACATTCACATGGCAGTATACTATTTGTTAGTCCAATCAATGTTGAAAAGTGACTTGAGCCCATTTTTTGGTGCTTTTTATTATAATGACCAGGGGGAAAAGGGGGGGGGGGGGCAATTGAAGGAAACATTTTTACTAAAAAAAGGTCAACTGTTTTTTTCAAGCCCAATCAGTGTAGCTTTCTGGTTATGAGTTGATTGATGACTTTTTATATATATCACATACATGCATAGTAGCAGGAGATAGCAGAAATGCATGAAGTCATCTTGCATGCTCTTCAGCTTCAAAAGTCTACAACATAGATCGTCTGCTATTTTGCATGCTATGCAATAATTAATTGTAGGCATATCCTGTGACATTGTTGCTCTAAGCCACACCCACTTCGTTGAAAGTTGCAAAGAATGAGCTAGAGTATACACATATCTTATTTGAGCTAATCTACTGCATGCATGGTCTTCTATAGCAAGAAAGGGGGGGGGGGGGGGGCACATGCCCCTTGTGCCATGCACTGGATCCGCCATTGATGACCATGCATAACATTATTATGGGGAATGATCATGAATTAGGAATAATCGTGAATCTATAAAAAGCAACGATTAGATTGATTAGAAAACAGTTTTTTGTCGCCTTTAAAGATTGCCTACAAGTTTCATATAAGTACCCTATTATTTTTCAGCCACTGCATGTCTCATTAGAAGTTAAAGCAGTCCAAATGAGAGTGTCTAGTTAGCTCAAGCAGCTCACAGGGTAATAGTAAGAATAGTCGGTGCATGTATAGTACTTTAGGTTTTACTTGTGTGTATACCGACAATTCATAAGGCATTCCAAATATTGGAGCCGGTTCATATAATTATAGCACACATTTGAGGGAAAAACAATTATTAACATAGAGTATATATATAGAGGTTACGGGTTTTACGGGATTGCGTTTATACATGTATAATAAAGGAGCGCATTTATCGTTAATTGGATCACCATAACCAAATACATTATTATTAACTCACCTGACTTTCCCTTTTTCCTCGGGCTTCAAATCTGTGACGATTGACTGGCTTGCTAAGTAATATGCACCCTTAGTGAATGCTGCTTTCCTCGCCGAAACAAAATCTCTGTTAATAACGGTAAGCAAAAGGACAGTCGCACACTTTGCTTACTAAGATAATACTTGACAAAATTTAACACATTTTTTCTGGAAACTGATGACCTAGGTAATGATTATGAGTGCAATTTGCAGGCATGCATAATACATATACAAAATTCCAATATGTACATAGTTTACACTATATAATATGCATGTACACAATACTCCCACCTTGCAGCAATGGGTCCCAGGGCATTACTGATGGTGCAGATTATATCAGTTGCATTATCCACACGATACACAATCTGTCAGAACAGAAAATAAAATGCCAGTGTTTGACCTTCATAAAGTTTGTCATATACTGTATACTGAAATTTAAAGTTTCATATACCATTGGATTCCTTGTTAAAAAGCGCTTCTATCTATAATTATGCTGTAAAGCTGGAAAGCTCCAACCAGCTAAAAGTTAGCATTTTCCATGTAGAAGTCCCAGGCATACTTGTCCACCACATAAAGCATAAATGAAGCCATAATTAACCACTAAGAAGCCTCCTATAGAAACTTTTACTTGCACTGCATTTATCCTTGAGCAGCTGTAGCAGTCTACACACACACAAACACAAACTATATACCTCGCTTGCGGATGCTAATCGAGACATAATGAATGACAAGCAGTGCTACGCGTATATAGCTCCACTTGTTCCTCCTAGCAGTGAGCCCCACCCTTTTTTCTCTGTATTTTCCGCACCCATGCTTGTCAACCAGTGTCTAGCTTTGTTTTGGCTGTGTAGTGAACTGTGGTCTGTGGTTTGTAGCACTGCCTGTATCAGGAACTGCACAATCAGATGTGCCGTTTCTGGGAAGTGTTGCTAACATAACTAGAGCACTAAAGTGCAAACCCTCGGCTGGTGACATGATTATAAAGAAACCAGAAGAGTGATGTAATGCAGTGTATGTAGTGATGTAGTGATGTATGACTGAGCTGTCTAGCACAGTAACTCAGGAGCAATAAAACTAAACCAGACTGGAAACATTGAGAACAGAGTTTTAGCGGTATATATATGAGGCATGCACATGCAGTGGACTAGGTCCTGAGTCTAGGATCACAGCAAAGAAGCCTGGAGTCTCATGCAGAGAAGTATGGCTCCTGGAGTAGGATCCTAGAGTCAGCTAACAGAGCAACAAACAAGTCACAATTCTATAGCTTTCTATTGTAGTGACTCTTTTCCAGACACACACACACATACATGACACAATGCACACACACACAGACACACACTACCGTATACCTCGCTTGCGCATGCACACCGAGGCATAATAAATTAGTACTACGTACTATCAAGTGATAATGACGCAGGAGCAGGCAAATGCGCAGTTCAACACTTTAAATTTACTCTTATATCTACTTTTGTTACATTCCAATTAAAACATGTACTGTACGTACCTCATTCCCTCCACACTGCGTGTTCCATTCAGTGGTATTATCTCCAGGATACAAGATGGACCAAAGATGCTGTGCTGAAGTCTCAATAAAACTCTGCATGCATGATGTGAGAATTACTCTATGAACAATTAATTAAAGTAGTAAACGTGTGCAGACAATAATATTTACTTACCTCTAGCTTAAGCACCTTTCTCCCACCAATATGCTTGCTGTAGCACGTAATCTCATTCTAAAAGGATTCAACAATACATTCACATGCAGCAATTAATTTTGATAGCAATGAGTACATAATTATCTTTAACCCTTTTGATGTCAGATGTACTAGTAAATGAAAAATGTTATATACAATGTGGTAGAAATCAAATCCAAAAATTGTTCATTCATTTTTGGTAAGGTTTCATATTGAATGTGTTCTGGTTGCCTAGCAACCTATATTAAAGTGAAGAGATATCTCTAAAGCCGGGCGCGGGCGAGGAGATTCCAGACAAGACATACCATAGAAACTGGATTATTAGCACATGCATGCGCTCTTGGGGTCAATAGCAGAGTTCTATACGTTTATATTCGAGAATGCGCCTATAATTATAATGCAGTTATTTTTGAGCCCCACTCAGTAACCAGACATTATAATATTATTATATATATTATTTACATCATATTATCATATTGACCAAGAACTTGGAATAAAAGGCCGTGTCTCACATTCTCTCAGCATGATCAGACAAGGTAACAGCATGCCCATTTTTACCTCGAGTGATTCTCATCAATAACCAGTCTTCACAGCCATCCATGCAGAGCTTCAAAATGTTTGCTGAAGACTGTTATCCTATAGCTAGACACTTGCTACACTATAATATAGCACACTATTTTAACAAAAGAGAGCTCACAAGGGACTCATAAGTATTATTGGTTTGATCCAAACCGCATATAAAGTTTAGATTTTTCTGACCCTGCATAGTCATGCAATAGTAAAATTGCACAATACCGTATTACTGGCGTGTGAAAAACCTTTTTGAATGAGCCAAATCAGCAGAAAAGTTGACCCTTTGCGATCTAACTATTGTGTTCTGGCAAGGATCGTGTGTATTTACTATACTAATAATTGCAGATTTTATTGTTGCGAATTGCAAATGTTTGCAATTGATGGTTGCAAAACATTCTAGTAATACGGTACAAGCTATACAGAATGATGACACTCCTAAGTCTCTGGCAGCAAGTACTTGTAACATAATTAGCTAAGAACAGTCCGGTATGACATAACTGACTTACAACTTTCTTCACACTCCATCTATCATTGTTTTTCGTTAACTCAATGAGCCCCTTCAAAGCTGACAGAGCAATTCTCCTTACCACCTGGTCCTGAATACCAATAAGTTAATGACACGATTAATTATTGATTGTGCATGCCGCATGTCATTATACATGTACACAACTTAAGGTTAGGATATAGTGTTCGCCCACGCAAGAAAGTGGGCGTTCCCGCTCAGCATCTGTACAGCAATTTTGGTAACGCTAGCTACAAAACTTCTGCGTCAGTTTTCTACCTTCTTAGCTGATGATCATGTCCTATTTAAGCATGATCTAATTAAACAAGGTGTGGGGCAGGGCCAGATGTAAAACTATCATAGAGAATCAAGACTCTGCAGCTGCAGCGCTCACTTTACTATTTATTTTTGGTTCATTTTTGCGTATTGATAGTACAAAAGAGCAGATACGACAGAACAAGTATTACAATAAAGCAATATCTAAGCATCTGGCTCTAAGTAAGGTAAGTATAGATCTTGTCATAGAGCTCTTGCATGTCACTCCATGGCCTCTGTATAGTTCTAGAAAACTGACGCCAAAATAAGCGAGTGTCCACCACAGATCTCTGATGGCTATTCTGTACTCTTCATGTACTAGAAAAAGGAAAGACAGACAGTTTTAGCTTGAATATGAACATTATCATTGCCTGTATATTGATACAAACTCTTTATTAACTTACAATGGCCATGAAATAAATAAAAACATTATCTCATGAATAATTAATGAGCAAACACTATATCCTAACCTTAACATTGAAGCATACTGTACGAGACAGTATAAATGTCCAACCAAATGCACTTACTTTAGCACACATTTGAATTGAATGTCATTGCTAAAATTAATGCTATTGCATCCACGTCCAGTAATGCCATCAATATATTGGTCAAGTGTATGCATCTATAGCTATTGCTATAATTACAGACTGAGAGATATCGAAGCCAAAACACACAGTCACTCAGAAGGTCAAACCAAATCCACGTGTAATTAATAAGACAATTAACTTTAGAGTTTGAATTTTATTGCTATTGCATGCTACATGAGCTAGTAGATTTATATATAACGTATATAGCAGGTATATCCATTCGATGGTATAAAACTTTCACAGGATGACTGTTAGAAAGATTTTCGCGAAGTTAATGTTCGCGGAATACCATGCATGCAGGTTTCTGCAGCATGCATGTATATTAAATGTGTGGGTATAAATGTTCGCGGTATATGCGAAAACCACAAACATTTATACCCTCAAAATATACCTGCTATATAATACTACATTGATAAGAATCACATCAGGGAACTCGTATTATGCTCACCAGGTTTGTTGAACAATCATCGATGTTACAGTCAGAGCTGTTTTCATCACTCAAGGCTACCTCTTCTTCAGAGATCATAAAGTCTTTCAGTGATTCATTCATCATGTATAGTTGTTGCTGCATTTATAGCTTTTATAACTGTGTGTTATATTGGGTGGGATATATATCTGCGTTAATCAGTCCATGCATACATATTATGTAGATCTCTATAGACATAGATATAACCGTGAATCTAACCGTATTCTCACTTAGTTTACATGTTGTAGCTATAAAATGTATGCGTTATATAGGACACACTTTACCCTAGCTTTATAGCTGTATCCTTGCATTAATTGCTAAACATTAATTTTAATAAAAAAACTGTGAATCTATACTAAGAGCAGCAGAGAGTGTTGTGAGAAGGTACCAATTCTTTTTTAACTTTAAACTTTGGAGTACTTGCATGCATGTATGCTTGAATGTGTTGACAGAGAAAACATTACCGCAATAGTTTGCTAAGTAATCTGTATTTAATTGGAGAGAACATTTTAATTGAACAAACTCATAAGTGGGTGTGAAATGAGTTGTAGTAAATAATTATAACGGCAAGAGTATTAACAGTTTTTGTAGACAAGAAAAGGACTGTACATGTCTACTTTCAATAATTATAGGAAAGTCGAAGTAATGGCAATGGTCTCACTATAATTATTACTTCTCCTCGTCTAATAATAATCAATCACTAAACATAAGACTGCATGTAAAACTCAAACTATTATTAGTGAAAACAACGAAATGTATTAAAAGCCTAATTATATGATTGCATGGTTGTTAGTGATCATTTGCTCCCTAACAGTCTAGTGGGGTACGTTAAAAACAGTTTATATACATGAACAATTATAAATTATAAACACCCCTATACTCCATTCAGCTGTACTGTACGTCCGTTAGTCATGCATGCACATGGGCAAACACTATAGACAGTCACACGTCTAGGCAAACTTAGTCTACATCATGCATGCAGTACGTAGATTAACGTAATTCATGGTGTGGTAACTATCCATACTGTGTTACTGATCTATGTATAATTATAGATCAACATGAACAGCATGCAGTAGATTATGTGTATAGACGTATCTACTGAATCTACCACACGTTTTGGAGATGATTCTTCGATTGCTGGATTGTTTCACTTGTTTCAGGTGCTAATAGAGATCTGTATAGAGATATCCCACTCGGCAATCTGCACTTAGTAGTATAGATAGGTAAAGATCGATCCATCAGCAGTCAAAAATTAAGGAGAGAGCTGCCTTTTATTTTTATATTGGGAACCATTTCATGTTAGATTTCTCATGCATGCATATCGAATTGAACTTGGTGGAATTATCTCGGCCTGAACACATATAATTTTATAGCATGAGTGGCCATAATTTTAAAGTTTGACATGTGCATGTGACGTCAATGTTTATGGTCCGCTTATCTGAGGAATAGCGTGGGCAATTTGAAAGTAATAGGCAATAATGTCTTGAGCATAATCCTTCAGACCCTGCATGCCTATACTTTACAATTGAAACAACAAAATTTAATGCATGAACAAAAATGAGCACACAGTAATAATTATGTGAAAAAGGTGATGGTGAACTTATACACTATTGTGTAACTGAACAAAAAAATAACACACCTTCAGGTGTTCTCAACACAAAATGTCTACATGACTTGTATACATGTAAAAAAAAAAACACGCGTCTTTGCAGAGAAAGGGTAATGCAGTCCTTGGCAAAAGAGAGAGACTACAAAACCAGCTAGGTCCGATTTCGATTGTTCCTTTGTTCTCGTGCATAGATTAGTAGCTGTTGAAAGGCACCAATGAGAGCGGTGGATACCGTCTGGTCCACTACAGCCTGGGGGAGCCAGCCCTGGGGAGGGGGAGGGGGAAGGTGAGAGAGAAGCTGATAAGAGAGTATTTCGATTGAAGGAGTTTACATTCTGTAAGTGAACCTCTCTATACAAAAAAATGCATGAAAATCCAATTCACTCGCTAGTCACTAGTGTGAGATAATATTTTTTAGGCTGTATAATAATAACGGATGTATTACAGTCTAAGGTCACCCTAAGGCCATGCAAAGTCAATTTGTAGTTCCTAGGCCCCTCGTGCTTGGATTTTGGCAGCTTTCTAATATCACGTGACCTCAAATTAGAGGCACTAAAAGAAAAGGATGAATTTGTATGGTTTGTTTGTCATGAATATAATTACGACTCAAATTAATTATGCACTTCCGGTTATTGAAGAAGTTGGGGGTATTTTCAATTAAAATTCTACGAAATCATTATCCTTAATATTTATCATTGTCTCAATCCGTTTGCTATTTTAGAATAATAGCCTGAGAAACTACAAATTGACTTTGTGTGACCTAAAGAAGGGCCACCTGTTATAATTACAACGGCTGTGTAACCGCACAACAAAGGTGTTCCATACATGCACATACCTTTAGATTAGAGTTGTAGATCCATATGAACTGACACCTGCTGGAGTTGATAGGAATGACTATGTAGCCATTGGGCCCACAATCTCCTCTGTGAATGTATTGTGTGTGTGTGTGTGTGTGTGTGTGTGTGTGTGTGTGTGTGTGTGTGTGTGTGTGTGTGTGTGTGTGTGTGTGTGTGTTTGAGAATGGTATATAGGGGGTGGGATCAGGCTTTCCGACAACAAATTACTGACTCAGTTTAAAATTAGAAACAGCTCAACGTTTTTTAAATGCTATCCGATCTTACATGTAGTAACACTGTACCTACATGTAGGTCATAGGAAGCTCTTTAGTATTAGTTAACAGAAACAAAAAAAGAGCATGTACGTGTGTGTGTGTGTGTGCGCATGCGTGCGTGTGTGTGTGTGTGTGTGTGTGTGTGTGCGCATGCGTGCGTGTGTGTGTGTGTGTGCGCATGCGTGCGTGTGTGTGTGTGTGTGTGTGTGTGTGTGTGTGTGTGTGCGCATGCGTGCGTGCGTGTGTGTGTGTGTGTGTGTGTGTGGAGAAGGCAGAATTTGAAGGTAGTGTACTGCATATCACATGCACAAAAATTGCAGTTGCAGATATCTTAGGGATCTATGTAAATGAACCAATGTATTTACAACAGCTAACGATGGACCTCACCTAACTTTCCCACTCTGCTCCGGCTTGAGATCAGTGACAACACTCTTACTGCACGAGTAGTAAGCCCCATCCCGGAAGGCTATCCTCCGGGCAGACACAAAGTCCCTGAAAAAGTTAAGTTACTATGTAAAATGTACCCCAGTGGGTTTTCTAACTACATGTATCAAAGCTACTATAATTATACTGTAAGTTTCTGCCACCTCGAAGAGAGTGGGCCGTAGAGACTGTGTACCATTGCGCTAGAAATAATTTATATGCAATTTTAAGGCTGCTACGAAAACGTTATGCGATCAATCAATTTATTTACTCGATTAAACGCCGCAATTTCAATGGAGATTGAACAGGCCTCCAATAAAGGCCGATAATTATGTGATATGATAGGTACTCATATAAATAGCAATTAGTTTGCATTGCGCATATATTTCTAGCATTACGGTATCACCGAATTAATGCATAAAATGCTAATCAAGTTAAAGGAGAAACCAGGTTGCATGGTAGACTGAAATTTTATGTGTATATACATTACATGTGTATATACATTACATGTACATATCATCTTATGTGCTTGCTCACCTTGATGACACAGGGCCCATGGCAGCAGACACAGTGTACACAATATCTGTGGCCTGGTCCACTCGATGCACTGTCTGCAGGGGAAGGAGCAAACACAACACAACATGAAACGGTACAAGCAAAACTGCATACAGTTTGAGCCTATAAACAATACTGCACAGACATAATCAGTTCTAACCGTAATAAGGTACAGCTAGGTTAAAATTAATGCTGCCACATACATGTATGAGTGGCCATATAAAGCAAAAGTAGAGTTTTACAGTTCACATAATTATACATGTAGCCCCCAGGAAGCTCTGTAAATGATGTACATGTACTCCGTGCTCAAGCAAATGAGAGTTCCATACAAGATGGTACAGAAAGATCACCCACCTCGTTAATAACACAGGACTGGTTCCATTCGTAGGTGCTGTCTCCAGGGTATAGGATGCTCCACAGTCGCTGGGCAGACACCTCAACTACACCCTGAGAGAAACGATTATTCTAAGAACCGTATGCTTGACACTAGTAACAATTCATCAATAGGAAGATTAGCATTTGCGTACTCGCAATATATGCATCTATAAAATTAATTATAATTATAGCCTTTGTTATTGTTCTATTCTTAAAGCTAGATGTACGTGTACATGCAGTATAATATAGGAATGCATGTAAATATTATTTGTACATCTAGTGTGTATAATTATGGATAATGCTGCAAGTACATGTGCATAATGTATCATTCATCATTGAGATATTAAGTGGAGGTATATTTTACAGACATACACTTACATCTAACTTGAGCACTTTCCGTCCATTAATTGTCTTTGTGTAACACTTAATGTTGCTCTGTAAGATGAACAGAACATTGAATACCGGGTAACCATACCAGCCAGTGTATAGTATTAGGAGTGCATGAATAAGAGTATCCGACTCCCACGCACTTCTATATACAAGGTGTTTTTTTGTGAGTGCAATCATACTACGTATTCACACACTCCTGATAGTATCAACTACATGTTGTACACAACCAAAGTCTTAGCTGGGAGATAGCCCAAACGCAAAAAATGCAGCCACATTTACCTTCAAACACACAAGTACATCATGCTAGCCCTTCCACTGACACATGCTTACCACAGTCCTATCTAGATTCCAGCCGTCATTGTTCCTGGTCATCTCTGTCACCCCTTCCAGAGCAATCACTGACTCACGATGGATAACCTGGTCCTGGGGGGGGGGGGTACTAACATTGCAGCGGTGCTCACAAGTATCCATAAGTTTAACCTTTCAAATACACGGCAGACCCTTGAAGAGTGTTACCTACATACTTAGAGGCTGGCTTAGAAAATTAAAAAGGAACGGGAACTTTTTATTGCTGATGGGTACTGTACATAATAGTCAGAGGTTGGCTTAGAAAATTAACAAAGGTATGTTACATAGTCAAGAGAAGTTGGTAACACCAAAAAAACAAGACCGTAAGACATTTGCTCTACCTCAGGAGATAGGTTTCTCTCGTACTCTGGGCTGACTTCCTCACTGAAGAACGCCGGCTCCTCACTTATGGGGGGCAATTCATCCTCTATCGTACGCTCTACCATCACAGGGGACCCTAGGGTACACAAATTAATTAAAACATTAAGACAACAAATTTGAGCGTATACACATAGAAAACTCCGGCTTAAGAGCTATGTACATGTACATACATGCAAGAGATGTTGCACAGAGTGAGATACATAAACTGGTCTTATTCACTCTCATTCACTCTCGCAATATTATATGGGAAGACAAATTCAAGATCCAAAGTAGAGTCTATAGAGATCCAGTAGACAATGCGATTCGAGCCATGTAGCAGCTCAAGTAACTTTCAGCTAGCACTAATACACATTATAAACTTTCACGTACCTATAAACAACTAGACATGTGTCGTAGAGAAACTAAACAATTCCATACCGTAGATGGACATTTTATCTCATGTAAAGTGTTAGCTAGCTGGCTGATTTGTAGAAATTTTGCTATGGCAGATTATTATTGAAACATTTTCTTAGACACATTTAATTTTCACAATGGGCATTAATAACCAAATTAGACCGGCTTTGGGAAAACCAAAATTGTATAGATAATACAGGCATTCAAATTGCTAATGACAGCTGCTGCTTGTTATTTATTATCAGTATATATAATTTCACATTCAGATGAAGATACCGTATAGCTGGCGGGTACATTTCGAGAGTACAATCTTTCGCGGAAAAGAAAAGATTTAGACTAGCCAGCCTTTTGGTTCACGCATGCATTGCATGCGATCATAATAATATTCGTGGGTATAAATTTCGCAGTACATGCTTAATCAGGGGAAAAAGCGAATGCTTATATATCGTATAGAGGGTAATTTTCGTGGGCAAAATATTCGTGGTTTTCGTGGTTGAAGGTTATGACCACGAATATTTTACCCACAAATGAAGCACAGGGTTTTGCATGAAATAGAGGGTGTAGAACGTTCCTTATGTGGATATCTAATCTTTACACATTGTGGTGTCATAAACACATTGTGGGGAAATGCCAAGTCTGCTTAGGAAGCAAAATTCAAAAACAAAATGGCTTTTTCTTGTGAAAAAAGCTGTATTATTTGGGATATAAGATGGAGAATAGTGCATCAGACAGAGCTGATTGGACTGTCTTATCAAAGTGTTGCTGAGAATCTTCAAGTTGATCCATCAACTGTTTGTAGAATAGTGCATTGTTGACATGCTGACTAAGATCTACAACTTTATGGTTGACCACAGATAACCTTATAAGGAACGCCCACCGCAAAACGCTTTTTGGGGATATTGCAAAGATTCTGCAAAACCCTGTACCTTGCTTATCTTTAGCAGTGCAAGCTCTAACCACGAAAATATTACCCACAAAATGTCTCAATATTGCTGAACCACAAATATTTTGTCCCCCTAAAATTACCCGCTATACGGTACCCTCAAAATACCCGTTATACGGTACAAACAAACACCCATGGCAAGTGTATGCACAACTACTTTTTATACTCCCAGGAATCTCATCAAGACAAGCTCACCTCGAGAAGATCCAATTGGTGTCCTGAAGTCGAGGGAGACAGCACTAACTGACCTCCGGTGCATGGGAGACGGAGATATCGGGCTGCAAATAAGCATCTGAATGGCCTTACTGTACTTACACATTATCGTTACTGTAGTTTGGGGCTCATACATGCGTACATTGACATGTAGCTGATTCACATCATTGTGTACATGTACACAAAAAGAAAATATGCCTTAGAGCTCTATCATGATTATTATGGGGGTTAATTACACCAAGAATAAGTACTTGAGAGGCCAATTAAAGCACACCTCACACATACTCACAGAGGGGTGGGGTGCTCCGGTAGGGGTGGAGTCTCGGGGTGGTTAACTATGACATAAGCCCTGGGCCAGATCCACGCCTTGACACTCCACCACGAAGGAATGTACAGTCTGGCTTTCTCAGCGGGTAGGTACTGTAAAGAGAGGCAATTAGTTACATCTATATAAGGTGTATAGTATGCAGTGCTGAATCAACGTAAATGTGGTATTAAACTATGTACACGTACATGTATACAGAGAAGTCATGCAGTTATCAAAAATGAGTAGAAACTGGATTAATAGCTAGGGTAAGCACTATAGGGTCAAAAGCAGTGCTAGAGCCTGGATAGAGCAGTCATACACACACACAAACAAACACAATGACACTACCATCTACCGTATGGCGGGTAAGTTCTGGGGGAGAAAATATTTGTGGTTGAGCAATATGTAGTCAGTTCGTGGATCTGACAGATCTTGTTTCTTGGTTGTATGCTGCTTGCACTGCAGTAAAGGTGTCGCTTCATTCGTGGGTAAAATAACTATCCGTGCTCAGAAAATCAACCACGAACAATTTTCCACCTGGAAAGTACCCGCTATACAGTACTTTACCATGTGCACACCCAGATGTACGTATCAATAAGCAAATATACGATTGTTGCTTTCAAATTATACGTACCTTAAACTCAAAGAAGAAAGCCACGAACCAGGGAATGACAAAGGAGACAAACACGAGAAGAATAAGGGACACCAGGTACATAGCATCCTTCGTGTTGACCGTATTCTTCAGCAGCTGTAAACAGAAAATCAATGGCAACGGGAATCTACAATTTTTGTATATTATTATAAACACACGTCTTTTTCCAGGGATACAGAACAATGGATGTTTACTGTATTTATGATAGTACACGTACCGTATATGCTTGATCAGAGGCCGCGGCTACTAAATACATGTTTCATTTTTCTAGCAAAGGAGGCTACAAATCGAGAGAGGCCACTGTTTGAGAGAGGAATTTATTAGGCCTACTGCACTCCAGCAAATTCAACTTGCATTCAGGTTGATTCAAAAGTTGTTTTCACCTGCACAAACTCGAACTCTGCTATCAGAAAGTCTTTCAAAAGCACTAACAAGCTGCTACCTAAACATGTACATGTAGCTCCTACCGTAGATACCAGTATCAATATGGCTGCCACGTGCAGAGATAGTTCATTGAGGCTACTATTACTGCGGCTTCTATTGCACTGAAGATGGGCATTTGAGGGGCTACACTATTTGAGCGCAACCTTTATACAAGAGCGGCCTCTGATCAAGCATATACAGTATTGGGTACATGTACACGCACATGGATACAATGCTGTGCATATAATTTTTTTCTTAAACATGGGGTCTTATTTTTAACTAAGTCAGACGGTCGTTTGTTAAAACCTAGCGTTCAATCGATCTAAGAAATGGCCACAAAAGATCATCAGACTTAAAATACACACAAGCTCATTAACAATGAATACAAATGTAGTTTCAATTGATCATGCAATAATGAATCACTTTAACATCACATGGTTGGAACTGAGAAACCACAGAGGAGTATATAGCCATTCCCGTGATGATAAGGCTTACAAAGTAGGTCTTGACAGGAATGTAGCAAGCTGAGGCAACAGTCGTAAACTGGAGAGAAAAAAACATCACTATTATTGCTAGTACATGTACATGCAGCGAGATTGAGCGAGCGAAATTTTGCCAGAATAGTAATACGTACAATGCATATAATCATACATTAATTTTGTAGAGTATAGAGGTACCAAAAGTTCTTAGAAACTATGCACTTACATGCACATGTAGAGGTGCATGTACACTTCTATTGAAAGCAACCACCAACCATACAAGTAAACCATGGTGGTGAGTTAGGGACTAGCCGGGCCATAACTAGTATGACATAAAAAGTATTTTGTTAATCCCTGAAAACTAACACTAACGAGTGGTGCAAGCTGATGCCTCTCAACATGTTTCGCTTTCGTTCACAAAGTATTACAGTGTTATAGAAGAGGTAATTAGTTTGCTTTGTATATTGTTATTTGTATGCAATTTTTAACAAAGAACGCACACAGTCATTGTAACAGTGGAAAACAGAAGACTATCTGATGGCTTGATGAATGATCTTCAAGGATATAGAAGCATGTGTGAGTGATGTCACACAGGTGCAGATCCCATGAAGGAACCTCCGGACACACACAAGGAATCTCCGGAGAATCCTCTGAACTGGCATGCATTTATTAGCTTAGGAAGCACAGGATCCTCCGGACTCTTAGTACTCATACTGGGATTGTCGGACACTTGTAGGCAACAGTGGACATGTATGGAATGTGTAGATGTACACCGTAAAAGTTTTAATCAATGAAATAGAGTGGATCTGCAATGAGGTTAGAGTTCACAAGAGCTATTTCTGCAATCCGCTTAGGACGTAGAGAAGAGCTAGCTCTACTTACAAGACAGGCAGTGTACATGCATGCAGCTTTCTGACTCTTGAAGCTAACAAACAGCTAGTGCTCATAAGTTGAATAGAAAAGTTTGTGCGAACAGATGATGCTATGAAAGATTCTAAAGAAACTGCAACAGCCTTCACTGTGAGTAAAATGCCATAACTCGAGAAAGAAGCTTTAGTTTGCAAATGCACGAGATCGTAAAAGCCGATAGAACATTATTGCAACCGTAGCTGGAATACACACACACATACACACACACACACAGAGTCAGAATTACCGTATCCCTCGTTGCAGCTACGGCTCAAGTATACTATAAAGTATTACTTCCAATAATTACATGTATGTCTGGCATCACTCAGTTTAGTACATACATGTACACATTGTATGCCAGACACAACATTTATTAACACATGTGCTATAGTTATATATACGTGTAATTGACAGGCAAAATAAACGATAATCCAATGACGTCTTGGCATTTTATATACATTTTATAACACTTAACCTCCCAACAACAAGGAGAGCCTTTCCATAAGGACAAAATGGTAGATCTCAAAAGTGTAATTTATTCAGAGGCTCCATTGTACTAGGAGTGACTTACTGCCATGACGATCCTGGTGACCAAGCCCAACAGATTGTACGTCAGTATGTTGCATACCACACAAAACGTGGAGATTATCTAAGGGCAAAATATACGAAGTATTCGAATTAATTATTGTATAAACTTGAATTTGTAACCTGAAAGTAAATTGAAATTAACACATGTACATGTACATGGCAGCAGGATTTAGGTGGCAGGAGATGATTTATGTCTACCAGCACGCGCCCCATGTAGCATTGACATAAAATTTATGGTTCTCATAATTATTACTACATGTATGAAATATTTAATACTTAAAATGGTGAAAGGAAAACAAGTTTGAACAGTGGGCCAATCAACTGATATACATTGTAGGGGCTCGTTTATGTATTAACAAATCCACCAATCAAGATACATGTACGTGCACACAAACCGAAAGAGAAAGAAAGTACCAGGTTGGATATTATCATCACAAGGTAGACAGCTTCAAACTCACCACCAGGTCAAAGAATCCCTGGTTAATGTCCAGGCTCCAGTAGTTAGGAGGGGTACAGTTTGGGGCAACATTGTCGAGCATATTTTGCGACAAGTTGGCCTTGCCAGGGGGGATACAACCTTTAACTGTACCAATTTTATAAGCACCCTGTGTGTGTGACAATAGAGTAATACAGTAATACTTAAAAAATTATACAATGACATGCACATGCTAGAAATTTATGGGGAAATGTATGTACACATGGGTCTGATTTGTGGTCACCCTTGGGCATTCAACGGTGGGTCTTTCCTACATTGTAACACACATAGCCACAGGTGCAAACATGGTGCAAACATGGGCACTTTCGGGCCTATTAACGAGGATGCATTATAGAGAGTGATCTGCTGATACCAGACACCGATTAGGCTAAAAATTGAGTTAATTAGTCACATGCAACAAGTCACCCAATTGACAGGATTCACTCTACAAGTATTACAGTAGCATCGCACAAGCTATTTAATTCCAGGTAACTGGACCTTAAGTGCAATGCAGCTGTGACACCACATGGTAAGAGCATAGATCTACATAATGGATGGCCATTTGTAGGGACATGAAGGCACACACATTGTAGCTACAAGAGTACACGTACTACAGACAAATCAGCTCTCTGGGATCAAGGTATCACATACTCATTACATTAGCTCTCTGGGATCAAGGTATCACACACTCTAGCAGTTCATTACATCAGCTCCCTGGGATCAAGGTATCACATACTCTAGCAGTTCATTACACCAGGATCAAGGTATCACATACTCTAGCAGTTCATTACACCAGGATCAAGGTATCACACACTCTAGCAGTTCATTACATAGCTCCCTGGGATCAAGGTATCACACACTCTAGCAGTTCATTACATCAACAACAACTTCAGATGAGACTTGTTTCGTACCGCTAGTAATGCAATAGTATGAAAAAACAATCCTTCTTCTACCATTTTTCTACGACTACGAAAATAAAAATGGTCCTGTAATGCTTTTGATGAAGGCTACATGTAGCTCTAAACCACGGACTTCAATTGAGTTGGTACAAGAGAATTTACCATTGACTACTATAAATACATGCACACACTACATACACAACATACGTTCAAAACGAAGCAGATGATGGACATAAAGACGACGATTCCCCAGTCGAACCCCAACAAAATGAGCAGGGGCAAGCGATACCTCTTCTCATTCACTGTCTTCCGCTGTGTAGATACGGTTGTACTCATAGAGCCATATCGACTTGTCCGAGACTGGTTATCAGGCAATTGATCATCTACAAGTATGGTCGTATGGGGAAAACCGTTAGCAACCCCTCCTTGATACGGTGGTTCATACGCTGGTAAAAGTGGTGCTATGGAACTGACTTCAGGCTCTTCGTCTTCAGCCTGTGCTTGTAGAAGTCTCTGTCTAGCTACTTCCAAGTCTTCATCTGTCATAGAGCCTCTTGTAGAGCCATTGTAACTCGAGTCTTGAGCACTTGCAGTATGATAGTTGGTGCTTGACATGCTGTCTTCGGGCTGTACGCTACCAGTAAAGGATCTCAGAGGGCGATATCTGTTGTCTACTGACAGTTGGGACATTATTCACGGCACAATATATCGGAATTAAACTCCGACCTCATTGTCATATCTTAGATTATGATTCTGATTGGAAAGGTCAACGCTTTCAATATTCATTGAAAGGCCACGTGACGATGATTGCTGTTTTTATCAAAAAGGGGTGGATCTGCAGAGAAGTCAAAGAGAGGTATGACAGTAGTCTCGATTAGGTTGAGGCGAGTATTCGAGACTAGTATGACTGGGTTGACCTAATGCTTTCCTGCAGCATAACAAGTTGCATACAATTTTGTCCTTCGTTACTTTAGGTACCCTTCATGAGGTACCCTTTCATTACGTATGGGTCCTATTATAATTATAATATTAACCCGGCCTTTTTATATACTGACCAAACAGTGCAACTGCTAAGTTCATAAATCTATTGATCTATAATGATATACAAGTCTATGAATCAGTTTTGGATTTTGTCTCTGTTGTGTGGTTCATCATAGTCAGTGTCTGGTCCGATGGGAACTATCCCGCTTGGATTGATGCTATGACTCCTCTGGGCGGGGAAAAAACGAGAATTATGAACACTTCTATTTTAGACGTTATAGGTATATAATTATATATTATATGGACTCGGACAAAAGCAAGTGCTACAAGGCTCAACACATCGATCTATAAATACAGTTATCATTCTCATCAAACCGGCCGGTGATATAATTATGATAGTAGGTTTTCACAGGCCATAAATTATATACTTACACGTACATGCTGCTCCAGAAGAATCGTAAGCTATCATAGTTTTATTGCATGCAAATAGCATATAGCAAGACTTCAGCAGGAATGTCTATTGTGCCACTCACATAGTAGTGCTGATCAATGTGAGTCCTGTTGACTGTAGGTTTAATGGCTGGGTGCTGATAGAGCTCACGCACGTAGCCCCAGAGATTGGGATAGTCCACTATCTTCTTCTTGTTGCACTGCACAATTGAAGAAGAACGATGTGCATCTGCATCTTAGTACAATGTAAGCACGCACTAGATACTTACATAGTGAAACTATTCAAGCAGCTCTACTTCATCTACATTTTGCTTATCAATTCGCTAGTTTTTGGTGATATGTATTTAGTGCACACATAAAAGAATTTCTATCAATGCACAAGTAAATTGGACAACATTTTTATAAAGCCTATAGAAAGGACAAAATGGCTGCTTTCAAAGTGACAGGTCTAGGAATGACAGGTACTTTCTTGCTTACCTTAAAGTGTACATGGTAGACGGAGTCGAATCTAATGAGAGTAGTGAAGAGTCTAACATCAGCCTCAGTGAGAGTGTTTCCAGTGAGATAGCGGTGTGTAGAGAGAATGCCCTCAACACGATCCAGACCCTCAAACACCTCCCTCACAGCCACGTCATAGGCAGCCTGGGTCCCGGCAAAACCAGAACGGTATACTCCATTGTTGATCTGACTGCAGGTATTAGATAGAACAATGTAGCAGTAGCAAGACAGCTAATTTTTATAGTGCTCAGTAGCCAAAGTCTGCTTTGCAGTCTATAAGTATCGCTATAGATCTAGCTCACGTACGGATATATCCACTCGTTTCGATCCTCAATATCTTTTTTGAGGTGTTCGGGGTACAAGTCCAGTGAGCGTTGCTCATCAGTCTCACAGAATTCATTGAACTCAGAGTTAAGCATGCGGATAATTTCAGAGCTCTCATTATTCACAATTGTCTTTTTCTCCTTATCCCACAGAACAGGCACAGTAAAACGACCCTAGAGCAAAAAATAATAGTACCGTATAGCAGGAAATTTTGTGGGTGCAAAGTTTCGCTATTTGGCTCCTGAGCCCTCAGCAGAAATGTTCGTGGATTCTAATATTCGCGTTTCAATGCTAGGAAACCACACTCACCAATAGCTTGCATGGCGGTGCATGGGAGTTTAAATTTTGTGTTAACTGCTCTGTCCTTGAAAAACGCAAAATTTTGCATCTCACCAAAATGTTCTGCTATACGGTATCACTAATGAAAGAATGTTCATTGGCTAAAACATGCATGCTATTAGCCTCGTCACTACGCTGTTTTTCTTTAGGTTGATAAATATGAGTGGGAAAAAGCTATTTTTTGGGTGAATTCCAATGTCTAATAAAACTAAGCGTATACGTATGGGTCCATAAAATGTTCCTTTTGAACACCCACACATTTTCACTACCGTACCCTCGCGAAAATACGCCCACCCTTTTCTGCAAGAAGTCTAGGCTTATTAGGGGACTGGGCGTTTAATCGCGAACGGCTAGTTTTCATTCGAATATACGCCCACCCGCGGCCTTAAATCGAGGTTTACACTTTGCTCTATGCCAATTCTTTATTAATTTATTGTATTTTCATTTTAATACATAGTATGAACATTTTATTGACAACAACAATGTTATAAACTAATGCATGAGTATGATTAAAGCATGACAAGAGAAGAAGTGGACTCTGACTCTATTCGTTGCTTGTTGATGTTAGATGTAGCAGAAATTTCTCGAAGGATGGTAGGTCATACTCCTACAGAGCAGCTATCAGGTACTTTGTTTCAGAAAACCAAGGCAAGGTAACCTGCAAAATTAGCCTGTGTGATAACTTTCTTGGACTTTGTGTTTCCTTTCTCAGCATATAGGACTACTTGTTCCCCGCATATACATCTTCAGGGGCAAACAGATCCATACAGAGAAAGTTATAATGTCTGATCTTGGTCCAGCAAGGAGTATAGTCTTACTAGCTACTACATAAAACTTCCTTTCTTCACTAGTAAACATGTGGCATTCAGCTACTGCGCATGCTCAACTTCTTATTCTAGGTGGGCTTATAATCGAGTGAAAATACCCTCGTGCAAGAACTTCGAAGCAAAAGAGGGGATGGGTGTTTATTCAAGATGGGCTTATTTTCGCGAGGGTACGGTATTGCTAAAATCACCACATACATACTGAATCTCACCTGATAATCTTTGTCGGCTTTAAAGTACACCTCTCTGATGTATGTGCAGTCATTCACAGTATCTGCAGTAGCATCCGGTACAGAGGTGTCAAACTTCCATCCCTTCTCGCCCATGAAATGGTCCACAACGTTTACAGAAATCACTTTGTCTAGGCCCTTCAGTCGTCTCACGATTAGAGTCCTGTGCGCCCAGGGGCAAGCTAGCGAGACGTACAAGTGGTATCGACCAGCTGCAGATGGGAATCCACTGCTACCATCTTCGGTTATCCAGTTTCGGAAGCTGGAGGCTTTCCTCACAAATTCGCCCTTGTTGGTTGCAGATGACATATTCATGAGCTTGATGACACAATTTCTGATCCTGAAATATCTAGGCCACTTGTGTAACAGAGTGACAAACAACATAAACAGTCCAAGGTACGGTAGATCAAGCTTTTTACGCTTTGAGTACTGTCACCTGTGGACCTGGTTATAGCAGAGGCCAGCTTGCAGCAAAACTAACAAACTAACTGTTCACCTCATGTACACACTATTTTACATACACTGTTCTTTGTTTATTATACTATTATTTACTTGCTTCCACCATAAAGGTGTTGTTTACTCCCAAAAAAAAAAAAAAAAAAAAATCCCTTCAGGCCAGGGCAAGCTAGATCTAGTGAGTATTTATAAGTTCCAGCATGCAGTGAGGTATACGGTCTTCTACACTCAGCAATTTAATATGAGTAACTGTTTGTGACCTTAGTTATCAGCTCCAGCACGTAGATCTATAGCCTTTACACTCAGCAAGTCATGTCTAGCTTTAGCATGCATTATAAATTAATGAGTTGTGACGTCAGTCATCAGCTCCTGCGGTTGGATCATGATTACTGTGGATAGACCTCCCACAGCTAGACTAGCTGGCTACTAAGACTTCTGCAGAGCAGAGAATCAATCAAATCACACCATTAAATTAAACATCAGATGGCAGCCAGCAAGGCAGTAACCCCTATCAAAGGAGAATTCTTGAGGGGTACATCCAGCTTTCGAAACTGGATCACTAAGGATGGCAGCAGTGGATTCAAAGCCGAGAGTGGTCGATACCACCTCTATGTAGCCAATAACTGCCCATGGGCCCACCGCACCAAAGTGACCAGACGATACAAAGGCCTGGAGAAAATCATCTCTATGGATACAGCTGATCGGTGGAGAGACGTTGAGAAAGGATGGAGGTTTGATCCATCTGTGCCTGGAACAACTGCAGACACAGTGAATGGATGCACCTACCTCAGGGATATCTATTTCCTGGCAGATCCTAACTACTCGGTATGAAAACATGGGTATTAAGACATGTAGATCTATGTATAATCATAGTGCACCTTTCCGAAATAATTATATGCATTGGAAGTTATCTTTAGTAGTGCATTTAAAAGTGTAACTGTGGCGGACGTGCAGTGTTGGTGTACGTCTGTCACAAGGTTTCTGCCAAAACCGATACTTTTTACAAACACTGTTTTTCTTGCTGTATATATAGGGTCATTTTTCTGTGCCTGTTCTGTGGGATAAGGAGAAGAAGACAATTGTGAACAATGAGAGCTCTGAAATTATCCGCATGCTTAACTCTGAGTTCAATGAATTCTGTGAGACTGATGGGCAACGCTCATTGGACTTGTACCCCGAACACCTCAGGAAAGATATTGATGATCTCAATGAGTGGATATATCCGTACGTGAGCTAACAAGATTCATTTTGTAGGCAGCTTGTTCGGTTCTTTATCTGGCCTATAACGCTAAAATGCATTTGTTCACTACTGTGTCACCATTGTATTTGACCATAGATATAGAGTAGAGAGGGATTGGAAACGGAAGTGATTCACGTGATGTTTTACAATGAAGTGTACATAGTGGCTCTGGGACCACCCGTGTATCTCTTCATAACTCCCGCAAAAGCCCGGGAAGTTTATTGTGTCCAATGCATACATCTCAGAGCTACCCCCATTGCTGAATCACATGCCCCCTGATAGTAGGTATCAATTGGAAATGAAGAAATATAATTTCGATTGTCGTGATGTAGCTAGAGGTACACAGAGCGCTTTTTCATGCTTGTGTTAATCCTATAGTACCTTTGATATAGCTAAGGCTGTGTAACTAAATACTGTCCTGTGTCCCAAATGGCCTCAAGTATTAGAGAAAGTTGATGTTTAGCAGCAGAACTGCTCGTGGACTCCTTACAGAGAGCAAAACAATTCTCATGAATTATTCATGTTTAGCCCTCGTGTTAAAAAGTAAGCCTCGATTAAAACCGCGGAGATACACGGATGGTACTTCGAGGGTACTTCCATTTCCAATCCCTCTCTACTCTATCTATGATTTGACTAAGTGTGTAATCACATCACTATGACATTCTACAATGTATATTTATACTCCCTTATCATATCCATGGACGTCTGCAGTCAGATCAACAATGGAGTATACCGTGCTGGTTTTGCCGGGACCCAGGCTGCCTATGATGTGGCTGTGAGGGAGGTGTTTGAGGGTCTGGATCGTGTTGAGGGCATTCTCTCTACACACCGCTATCTCACTGGAAACACTCTCACTGAGGCCGATGTTAGACTCTTCACTACCCTTGTTAGATTCGATTTCGCCTATCACACAAAGTTTAAGGTATACTAATAAAGACACTATAGTAAATCTTAAGCAGTACCCACTACATAGATTGAAAGATCGAAGCAATAGTTTATGTATACAGTACTGTATAATGGTGGGTGTTTTAATTCGACGATTTGGCGGATTTTTCCGAAGATTGCCATATTTAAAACTAAGTTTTCCAGTGGACACAACTTAACTGTAGTAGCCGATACGCCAAATTAAAAACTGCCAAGTTGGTTCAAATACCTCATTCACCAAATAATTTATAATACTTCCAGTTATACCGGTATACTTGTTAGGTTAATTGCTTCTTCCTAGCACATGTCACTTTGTGTTGGTAAAAAAACACAGCATGCAGTAATTAACAATTAATTCTAGAGCTACGTACATAGGTGCTATGACTATAATTATATTATATGTCTTGACTGCACAGTGCAACAAGAAGAGAATTATTGACTATCCCAGCATGTGGGGGTATCTTCGTGACTTGTTCCAGACAACCGGATTTGGTGATACTACTAACTTTGAGCATTTCACCCAAGGATACTACGTAAGTTAATTAGGTGACGTTATACTTACAGGTGTATACTGTAAGGGCTTAGCATGACAATGCTACTGCATACCTGTACCAGTATCACAAAGCAAGTCATTATTATTAATATAAGTATTGGTTACCCTTGGGTTCATAATTATCAAGTTGTTCTCTTTGTGCAGCGAAATCGTGATGGAGAAACTATTGTTCCAATTGGTCCAGATATTGACTTCTATCAACCTCATGGCAGACAGTCAATCTAAAGGACACAATCGCAGAATAACGAACTGATTGCAATTGTCAGAGAGACTGCTTAATATTATAGTTATCATATGAGTCGTTACCATACAGATACATTATAATTGTATCAGGAAGTCAAAACACAGTTTTGTCACAAAAACGAGTGCATCGATCACGATGCTGTCATAATAAATTATACAAGTTTCTAATGTACATTTAGCTGTTCACGAATTACACAATATCGCAACTAAAATTTAAACAAAATAATAATGAAATCAAGTGTTACTATGTGTTATATACCATGCAGAAGATGGGTGTGCTCTGGTGTGCGGTCTCGAGCCTGAAGGGGGAATTTGTTTAGCTTTCTTAATCCCTGTTGAGCCTACATCCTCATTCATTCTGATATTTTCTAGAATTTTTCTTTTTCCATCTCGTACCTGGTAGTACGTGGCCGTGTACGAGGTAATGCGATCAATACCAGATCTATTACTTAATGTGGCCTTAAAAGTGACATCAAACTTACCCTGTATACCTCCCTTACATATGCCTTTTCTGTTTCTTTCCTGATGCCACTCCTTTTTGTTGTATTCGGAGGTAGAGGGAATAGCATTCCCATAATAACATGGATCACAACATTTAGGGGAGAAAAACCTGCCCCCTGCATTGACACCAGCATTTGCAGGTGCTACATGGAATGTCTCCAACTTCTTTTCGCTCCGCATACCATATATTGGGCCGGTTCTAGCTCGTTCATTTGTAAATTCCATCCCTGTAATTGTACCCCTAAATAACACGACTCGTCCAGCCTCATTATAGACTGTCTCATTCTTCACCTGTATTCCATTGCGTTGTTTATATTGTCTATAGAGTATATTGTCTTCCTGATATTCGTCGTAAGTTTCTGGTAACATATCATGAGCCTTTTTTCTGGATCTTTTCTTAACACCTTGACCAGCAGAATTGCCAGGATTTTCCCCCCCAGGATTTCCCCCCAGTAGGCGAACACGTTGATCAGCAGAATTGCCAGGATTTCCCCCAGTACGATGGCTCTGGTGAGGCGCTGCCTGTTGGCCATTTTCATTGCTACCAATAGAACCATGTGAACTTGTCACTGGTTGAGCTGGGGCTTGCATCATGACAGTTTGGTGGTTTGAGGGGTCACAAATACTTTCTTTAAATGTATCTCTTTGTTTTTGATGGTCTTTGAGGATTTCATCTTCTTCTGCAGGAAGAGGCTGTTGTTGGGAAAGTGTAGCTGGTACAGTCACATCTGCTAGCTCCGGGCGAATATTGTTTTGACTAAGGTTTTTCACAACTTGAGATGGAGACTTACCAAATGTCTTTTTTACACACTTTGAGACAGCCTTCTTTGAAGCCTTTCCAACTGTTTTGACACCTTTTTTGACAACTTTTTCGACACCTTTATTCAGTGTAGATTGCAATTTCTTTTCTATTGGCTCTATATAGGCTCGTTCAATATCAGCTAATTCACTTTCAATTAAACTTTCTCTGGCAGGCAATACGTTCCGATCAGTGGTGTTTAAAGGCTCCGGACAATCTTGCAATACAGTAGGCGTATTATTTCTACCAACCAGGTGATTGGGCCTTCCACTGCCACTCCGAGAGCCTTTCTGTCTTTCACTGTTAGAGTGCCTTCTTTGGCCAGAGTGCTCAGCAGTGTCTTGGGTTTTATTGGATTTGCAATCTAGTACTTTAACCACAGCTGACACTAGGTGACCCACTTTCACAACTTTTTTCACTGCGGAGTATATTATTTTTGCTATTCGAACAGCTTTTGCAGCATTTCCGGCCACTTTGGCCCATTTGGAGTTAGATCTGCTTAAGTTAGCAGCTAGTGTATCAAAGCTGTTACTCAAGCAAGTGCTTATTTCGGATACAATCCGATCAACATGATCTGGTAAAAGTTGTTGTAGAGCTTTTACTAAATGCTTTTGGATATCTTGACACTTTTCATGGAAAGCATCATCAGTATCGGCTACATCGTACAATCTGGTTACCCGTTTGTGTAATTCATCTCTCATCTTTGATAATATGTTCTTCTGAATGAATTCCACAACACCAGCAACTATTTGCTGTTGTGCTTCAGCCAAAACTATGTCTGAAATTATTCCTGTCACAGCACTCACAGCAAACTGGCCAGCAGCTTTAGCCATGACTTTACCAAATGCTGCCAGTGTAGAAGGTGAGCCAAGTTTAGCAGCTGTACTGCCACCAGATGCCAAAAAACCAATGCCAGCAGTTGCTACAGTGATGGCAATGCTAATAGCTTTCTGTATTGCCCAGTCTTTCCAACTAAATGTCCCAGTTAGGCCTGCCATAGTAGCGTACATCATGTCATTTATTCCTTCGGCAATCAGTCCAGCCCCTATTGAAGCACCTACTCCGGCTGTGAATACGACTAGAGCTGCCCCAGCTATGACTTGAGCAAGACCAATCATGGCGCATGCAAAAGCGTTCCAATCCCAGCACCATCCTTTGTCAGCTTGTTCCACTGTTAAAAAGTTATCCATATGCCATGTGGTGAAGAACTCTAGTGCTTGAGGAATTTCATCAGGGCGAGGATCAAGTTCACTGAAATCAACAAAACTAACTTTCATGTCTCGTTCAAATTTACAGACTTCACCTTGTAAGCCTTGCAGGACGTTTAGGATGAAACTAGTCTGTGCCTCGGTGTATTCTTTACCTAATGCTTTCTCTGCCAGTGACCTCAATTCTTCATCCTTGATGCCATATTTGGTTGTAACAGCCAGTTGGCCAGACTTTAAGATTCCATATTCCTGAAGAAACACATGAATTTTTTTCGCTTCCAGTGATTTCTTCCCATAAGGTAGCATGTGTTCGTAGAGATAACGACTTTCATTCTCACAGCAGTGCTTTAACACTTCTGCCAAGAATGCACGTAACTTAAGGTGACCACCATCCCTGGAGATTTCAATATCTTTATAGACACCCAGTTCTAGAGTAAGTATACACTCGCAAGCTGTTTCAATGAGTAAACCTCTCCTAGTTTCAACAACAAGGCAGTTATCCTTCAAGTGTGAAATTAGATTTATGTATTCCTGTTTCTGCAGGGTGGGATCATGAGATGGTAGTACGATTTGACAATCAGTTTCCTGAGATTTGAACTGATTTACAAACTTTTTCCAGTTCTCGTTGTGTTCATCACTAGTCAGTTTTGCCTCTACTTGTTTAACTTCGATAACTACAACCTCTTCAGTCTGCCCCATTAGCGGGCTAAGAACACTCCAAAGATCTTCACTGCTGAAAATAAACTTTGAGATATCACTTTCGATGATACTGGTACTTGTGGGGACAAGACTCATTAAATGGTCTGCAATGTGAGGATCAACCTCTTTGTTAAGAAGATGCTTTAGTTTATCCCCTTTTTTCCAGCACTTCCTTACTTTATGGTGGTATATAAATCCGTGTGCAACCAACTTGCCATAGATTTCCCCTGACTGCTTTTCAGTTATATTCTCACTAGTTAAAGTAGATTCTTTAACAAATGAAGACTCATCAACAGTGCCTCCCAACAGTGTCTCAATGATGTTTAAGTGCAATCCAATAACTTTGATCTTTTCTTCTGTTTGCTGTAAATAACGGTTTTCACTGCAGTCAACATGTTGGCTAACATCAAGAAGATCGGATAACAAGCGACCGATTTCTCCATTAGACATCCAACTTCTACGCAACTCATTCAGATGAGATCGTGCAATTTTCAAAAAGTGGCAAACCCTTTTTTTATTTTCAACTGTTGCTTTATGGTTAAGTTTAACGAAGCAATAGCAAGCTGCCATTGCAGGAAGTCCTGTTATATCACCTTTAAGTATCGCTCTTTCAAAACAGGTTTGAGCAGCTGAGTACATTTCCTTTTTATTGTTCTTGAAAGATCTCTTTTCAGGCTTTTGGATCTCTTTGAGAAAAGCTTGGCCTAGTTGGATGTAGTCTTCTGGTATTGTGAAAAATGGTGAGTCAGAAGCTGTTGAAGGAACTGACAGCTCTTCATAACGAAACTCTTTGTTAAAGAGATCTTGAACTTGCTGTCTTTTGTCTTGGGTATCTGCAGCTTGAATTTGTGTGCGCATTGAGTCTAACCAATAAGCCCAGCGATCAGTTACGATTGTAATACAAGCTCTTTTGCACTCTTCAAGCTTCATAATCGCAATATTAAACAATTTAGCACTGCTAACGTTTACAGCTGAAGCAAATGCTTTTCTATATTCCTGGAATAGTAAGTACATTTTCTCTTCGAGATCAAGTTTGGGCAAGCCTTCACTTAACAGTACACCAAGTCGATCAGTCTCTGCTTGGTCTCTTTTGATCTTCTCCATTTCTACTATTACTTCAGTTGCAGTTTCAAGAGAGCCAAAAGTTTCAATTTCATCTTGATACTCTCTGTAATCAATTGGAACAACTAAACAGCCACTTCCAGCTTGTCCGGCACGAGCAGCTCTCCCAAATGCTTGCTCTTCTATTCTTGTATTCTCGGGCAGGAAACTTAGTATCACATGCAAACCTTTAGGAACTTGTTCTTCTTTGATAATGATGTCTGTTCCACGTCCTCCCTTATTAGTGGCCAATACAACTTGTCCAGGTTGAGCACCACCTTGTTTGAATACATTTTCAATATCATCGCCATCGCGGGCATAATCGATGATATGCTCTTCAGCAACTACAGCATGAGTTAGTAGGTAGTTTTTCAACAGCTGTAGCTGACGAATGTTCTCACAAATGACCAATATAGGTTGGCTTGCAGTCTTAGAAGATATCTCGGTTTGTATTTGTTTAAACCACTCTTCCTCATTTGAGGCACAATGAGACTTGGCTTGTGAGTATCTCTTGACTCGGTTAGTTGGAAGCTCCACTGTTCTGATTGTGTAAACAGTTTCAAGCAACCTACGTGATGAAACAGAACCAAGGGTGCCGGTCAGACCATAGAGTTGCTCGTTATATTTTTTGAAGAACCTCTTGTTTGAGATGAAAACAGCTTTTAGACTCTCAGTTGAAAGAGGGAGCCGATACTTGAGCTCAAGAAACTGTGACAAACCGTTACTCCATTTCATATTGTACTGCTCAGTGCCTGTTTGTTTATCGATGGGGAAAATGTGCCTGCTATCAGATTGCTCTTCTCGTTTGTGATCGAGGATAAATTGATCGTTTGCGTCCATAAGCCGGGCTTGGTATGCACTTCGAACCCACGCTTTCATTTTGTGCCGACAGAATCCCTTCAAGTACTCGGGGACAGAGATTGTTTCGTTCTCAATCAAAGCAATTAAATGATCTGCTAGCTCATTCAAGATTGTTTCAAAGGAAGTATCTCTGTTCTCACTTTGTGGGTTAAGGTTTAGAATCGAACACCAAATTGTTACGAAGAGAGATTCTAAGTGTTTCAAAGCTGGGCTCTCGTGAGACAGATACAGCATGTGCCGACCTTTATCAAGGAACATGCTATCAACTTCATCTACGAGCAGACAATTTCTTTCGGAATTCAAATAGCGAGCACTGAAGTTCGTACCACCTGGATTGTTTTCTTCAGTTAGAACATCCCTTTGGAATGAACCAACCTCACCATACACTATGTGTGAATTGTAAGCCTGTTGATTGGTGTCATCATCCTCTCCACAGTTAACAGCTGCCACAAGTCCAAGAATATCGAAGAATTTCTCGCACTTATCTCTTCCATCTTTAGCCAGATCTCTATTGCTCGACACAACATCAACCTTACAACCAAGCAAGGCTTTAGCAGCTGCAAGCATTCCAACAATCAGTGTCTTCCCTTCCCCTGTCTTAACCTGTTGAAGGAGGCCTTTGTTGCTTGTTTGCAAAAAGAGCAAAAGAGACACAATTTGTGTGTTGTAGGGTACTTGTATTGAAGTTGTCGATGTAGCTAACATCCAAGCTAGTACTATGTGTACAACAAACTGCACGCGGTGTTTCTTAAGCCATTCATCTTTCTCATCAACAGAAATACATTTCTGAAGCGTTTTAAAAAAATCTCTCAGTTGTTGCTTACTAGGCAAGGGTTGCTTAGAACAATGTTCAATACAGTCAATGGTTTCCACTGCTTCTCCTTTGAATTGCTCTAGCTCACGAGGGCTGATGGCAAAATCACCACTTTTCATTTGATATTCAATGAGGTCGATTATCTCACTAACTCTATGTGGCTTACTACTTCGCTTGTTACTTTCTATTTCCCTCAGCGCAGGTAACCAATCAAGATAGTCACAATCTACGATGATAGAGCTAATCTCCTGCAGAGTAACTCTCTTGTAATACAAATCTTCAAATAAAGTCATCAAAAACCCGTTATCTTTAGCACCACTGCTGATATACTTGCTTCTCATAGTGTACAAGAGAGACATAAGTTCTAAGTGAGGTATACCAGCTTCAAGCCGAACTCGATTCATCAAGTACATTGTTTTTTGTTTATCAGCTTTTGTGATGTCAGCCCAGTGATCAATATATTGCTTGAAATGTATCACCGCTAGTTCTTTCTCCCAAAGTGGCATTGAAGTATTACATAACGAAGTGGAGACTTCCGAACACACTTCAACAAAAGGTAGCCATTCTATAATAGTGATAAGCTGAGCAAGGGTAAGTATACCAACTGTCGAGTTTGGATCAGCTTTATGATACTGATCATTTGTGAAGACATTGTATAGAATTTGCAAAAGCTTGGTATCAATACACATCAACTTGTCGTGAAGGTAAATGCAGTTTGACTTAAAATGATCAGTGCAGACTCGTACAAAGTTGAATGCAAGCAAGTTTGAGAGCCATTGGCCGCTGGGAACTTGCCGTAGAATAGAGACTACTGGCAATAGATCTGGAGTAACTTTAATAACTTGGATGATGGTAAGCAAGTTTGACAGTAGATCAGTACAATCACTTTGATTTGTCAATGGCAAATTTTCTAAGAGCTCAGCTTGCAACAATTTTGTGAGCACAGCACCTATTAAAAGCAAATCATGGATGGTCTCCCAGGCATATTGTTGGAACGCTGTTTCTGATTTGCTTACTAAGCATGAGCAAAAGGCATGCAGGACTAACTCTCTCCGTGAGTCGTGTCTGAAGAATTTGTCAGAGAGAATTACTTGAAAGAATTCAATAATTTCGTGCAGCCTTTTACTAACCCATGAGAGTAGGATTATTGAGACGTGTGAGTAAAACTCAGGAGAATACAGTATATTCTCCAGACATGATTCGTTTGAAAGACTGCAATTGACAACACATTCAATTTTCAAAAATTCTTCATGTAGATCTTCTATTGAACGAATCATGCTCATTAGTGTATAAAGATTTTGTTCATCTTCTTCCATATCTTTTATCACTTCCAGGAACACTTCAATTCTGTGGTATTTAGTGAAGTTTGGGATTCTATTTAACAATTGTTCTGTTTCAGAGCTAAGTGGTTTGTTTAAGTTTGGACTTTTCTCGATAATGATTTTTAATCCTTCCGATATATTGCTATACATTTGAAACCGAGGGTGAGCACTCTCAAACGTTAAGTAATTGTTGACATTTTCAGACTCACGAAGGTATGCAAATGCTGAACAAAGGCACTTTGCAGTGTGAACTGAGAAATTATCCACCTTCAAAACATTCTCCCAAAGTTGCAAGTAAGTGTCATCTATGTTCACATGACCCTTGTGTTTCCTCTTTCTACCCTCAATCAGCAGAAACTGTAAGTACGATTCCATTCCCAACAAATAGACATCTTCAACAACTATGCTTTCACAGGCTGGCAACAAAATCTCCTCTAATAGTTGTTTCATCATCTGAAAACATTGCAGGTCACAAGGAAGTGAGTTAACACACTCTTTAACAAACTGTTGACGAATCAATCTCACTAGCTTTGGCACATCTTTGTCATAAAGGACAGTGGGAGAATCTTGTATGGCAGCTTTGAGTGCTGTGTTAAGCTGAGAAGTTGGCAATGACGCTTGATATAGCTGATCATACTTATTCAGTAGGTTAGAAACCAATAGAAGATTTTTAATAGGATTCTCGTTTGTATTGGTTACCAGTGGTAGCGAGTAGGTAAACTCAGTATCCACTATAGATTCACATTTTTCAATATTGTACACAATAGCTGGCTTTGAGGGGTGCTTGATAACGCAAGCAGCAACAGAAGATTGTATCTGTGAGATATCATCTTCAGTAAGTTCAAGAACTTCAAGTGTTTTCACTATTTCTAGAGCTTTGTCCCTACATAAACATTGAATTATAACGACTTTGTCCTTTAAGTGTTCATCCATTAATTTATTTTTGACATCTTCTATACAAATCTGTTCACACAAGCATGTTCGTAAATCGATACATTCAATGCATACATTCGCGCTATGTTCATCTACTAGAACTTGGCCACAAAAGTCAACTTTAAAGTGGGTGTGAAACTCGTTTTCATATCCAAGTCTTCCAAGAAGACAAGCAGCTTCTTCCTGGTTCAAAATTATTTGCTCTCCTTCTTTCTCAAGTAATTCTGTCATATTTCTTCTGAGAGCATTTGCAATGGTGTCATCAGACACCTCTCTGTATTGTAACGAATGTGGCTGATTGATTGACAATGTACAGGACTCCCACTGACCACTGCTTGGGTAGAGAACTAACGTGTGGCAATCGATATTATCCTCCTCATTAGGTTCCTGTGTTTGGAAAACAACCTTGTGTTGTGGTGGAAGTCTCTCGAGTACAACATGAACTTTTCGTTCTGTTTGAATACTTAAATCAGGGTAGATCCACTTTACTAAAGTACTCAGGCAAGAAGACGGCTCAAATCGATCGCTAAGTGACAGCTTATGAAGTAGAAACTGCTTGCACATTTCTGTTCTCTCCAGATTGTACAACAAAGAAAAATATTCAAGGTTCGTTGAAGTACAAACCAATTCTTTGATGTCTAGTAACTTTTGCATTAACTGTAACTGTGAAACACCTTGCTTGAGTGTACAGGACAATTCTACCAATACTTCACTGGTAGCGATTGCTCTACCTTTTTCGTCAGAGATTGTTTGCAGTCGCTTTTGAATACACAACACCCAATACTTTAGAAGAGGTGATGGCTGTGAGAGGGGGTAGTGACCTAGTACCCTGAAAACGTTTCTGAAATTGTCTGCTCTTGTTCGGATGGAATCTGTTGTGCATGTGCTTCGCTCCTTTTTCAGCTGCACGCAGAAAAGCTCCAAGTTCAAAACAGACATTGAAACATCCATCTGTAAGAGTGAATGATCACACTTTTCAATGTCATCGGGACAAGTTTGGTCTATAATACTTCTGAGGATCTGTAAAAAGCTCTTGACTGTCGTGTTCAAGGAGTAATTTCCCTGTGACGTTTTATCAATAAGAGATACAATTTTTTCTAGAGCTGTTATGTTCAAACCGTCTTCATTTACTCGCTGAAAAAAGTCATTAATATTGGTATCGGCTTCAAAGGAGTGGAAATAGCGTTGTAGAGCATTAAACAACCAAGACAAAAGATTGAGAATTTCATCTGGAAACTTTGATACAATCCTTTTTGAGCTGGTGGCACACACAGACATTGCTGCTGTCAGTGTAGGTGCACTAGGAAATGCCTGAAATGCTGCATAAGCATCTTCAAACCGAACACCAGGTACTGAAATCTGTGACTGTAAATCAGGCACTTGTATGCCAGTGGTGCTCTGGAAATATTGAGCTAGATTTACAAACATTGTGCTGATTATAGTATACACGGGAGAGGGCATAGTTTTTAATTTAGCTAACAAATCAGTGAATGCCTTTTGATTGTGCTGACAGTTGATTGGTAATGGGTGGATTTTTTCGATTAGAGATTGACTCGCTGCCACACAAGGTACCTTCTCAGAACCCTCTCTAATTTGCTTATCATCACAAAGCATTCGAAGTATGTCGCAAACCTGTACATAGAATGCCCTAAGCCCATCCACTACTGTTTCTGAGCTAAGATGCTCAATGTAGCTATCATGTGATTCGGTGAAGCGTTTTAGGTGATATAAATGAATACTTGACAACAGTTTGAAGAATTTCTTGGAGGATGGGATTTTGTTGAAATTATCGATGGCTTGTTTCACCTTCAATGATGCTGCATTGCAGAATGGCCTTGTGCTAATCCAAGAAGCATCCAAAGGCAAAATGAGTAGATTTTCGCCAAGTAAGATTTTTTGGATGGTACTAAGTTCGTCACAAGATGTAGCCGTGATAACATCGTTAACACATTGAGCATAGAACTTCTGAACATACTGAAATTGTTGAGTTTGATAATACTTTCCACCAACCACCAAATACGTCTTTCTGATTGCAATTAACAGTTTCAGTTTCCAAATACAGCATAGTTGTTCTTTGCAGCATGGAACAGACTTAGGTCCATAGTTGGTTCGTATCCAAGTCGCCATTTGAGAGTAGAGCATATTATCACGTGGAATTGCTTGAATTTGGTTATTTTCAACCTCAACATCGTTCAATAAGGCCAGTAGTGACTTATCGTGGATTGATCGTCCTGAATAAGAGCCAACATGGTAATACTGATATCGGTCACTACCTTGTTTGAGAATACGAAAGTAATCAGTAGCTTTGTGTGTTCTCATCAAGCTGGGGGGTCCATTTGAAATGAAAATTTCTCTTTCTGATATTTTCAACATTATCTCGTTTACAACAATGTCACTGCTGTCGCCAGACAAAAGTACCTCCACAGATAGGAGGCTTAAATACTTTCCTGCACAGGTCTTTAGTGAAGACAGATCAAGAATCGCTTTTGGGCTGTCCGTTTTTGCACCAAGATAACCCAATGTTTTATAGTGGCTTCTTTCCTCCACATCTTTCATTAGTTGAGCTCGTTCTCGTCGCCTTTCTGTTGTAGTTTGCTGTTGCATACTCCTCTGTAGAGATGCAGATTGACTGTGAATGCGAGTGATCCAAGCTTCACTGTTATTTCTTATCATCTCACTGTGTTTTATGACGGTGAAATTTTCTTCCACGGGTTCTCCGATTTTTTTTGCGAATGCACTCATGAAACTGGCATGAGATTTAGCATTCCAATGTTGCAGAGATTGTCGACACTGTTCCTGCATAGAATGGAAGCAAGCACACTTATCAATCGCTTTGTTTTCGTTAGCTACAGCGTGATTCACTTTAACTTGACATTTTCTCCCGTCTTTATTCTTCCCTCTCCCACTACTACTAAAATCAGGGTGACTTCCAGCCTTCTCTGCATATGGTAGTGAAGTTCCATCCTCCTCGTAACATGCTCCAGACCCACGAAGTTTCGGAATAGCGGAGTGTGTTAATTCTCCCACGATAGTTGTTGTTTTCCTGCAATCTTTTCCGCTGAAGAAATTCCCCCACGTACCCCAGAAACCAGCATGTTTTGCATACGCTCCGTTGTCTTTGCCATGTCTTGTATGCTTTCCACCTTTACCCGACAGGCCTGGAATGCCTGACATTCCATCTTCGATTTTCTCTCGACTTTCTTGACAATTTTCATTGTTTTCAAGATCAATTAATTGAATTTTACCGCTGATTCCTGATTTTCCAGGAGCTCCACCCATTCCAGCATCACCCCCTTGGCCTCCGTTTTCACCAAACGTTCCATAGTTAATAATAACTCTAGATTTACAGGAATAATAGCCCCAGCCACTTTCAAATTTGGGATCATACCCGTCACGTCCTTCAGAGGAGGGGGACCAACCAGTTCCGCCATTGCCTCCATTTTGACCATTCTCCCCTCGACTTCCATTGGCGGAAAGATTCCAATCATCGCGGCATAAGCTGCCACTAACCAACAAGATGTGACCACCAGGGTTTCCATAGCGACCATTGTTCCCATCAATACCTGGCTTTCCGTCGTGGTTACTGTACTGGTTACCAGCCTCCCCAGATAAGGCAGTGTCTGGGAAATCATTATCTAATATAGACAGTCCATCAGTGTTGATACTGACGCCATCCTTGTCTGTGGAAGAAGTTTTCGGTGAAATACAAGCAAAACTAATCCCTGGAAGTGTTATGTTGGCATCAGCATATACGACTGAGTCAGCAAAAAATCTAAGATGATCTCCTGGTTTTAGTCCCATTGAGTTTTTTTCCAGCCATTCTTTAAGGGATGCATTTGCTCCTGCAAAACTTCCAGCTACAAATTTCACGTTGAAGATTCGATAGTCATCCTCATGCTCATAAGAAGTAGTGTAGCGCTGTAGCATGGGCGAAAGCAGCGCACATAAATGGTTTAGATACTCTTGCAAGTATGAATAGTGGCTTTTGTTTGAGTTAAGACACTCGTCCACTTGTATTCTAGTATCTAGTGAGATCAATTCTGGATCGATGAATGACACTATTGTTCGGTATAATGAAATCTGTGATTGGTAAAGCTGATTTTTCTCACTTGTGTATTTGCTTGACTCTCCGTTACACTTTTTGTATTGTTTATTGAGATCTTGTATCCGTTCGATAAAATCTTCAATTTTTTGCTGTTGGTTTTCTTCCAGTTGCTTTTGAAGGAAGCTATATGAAATTGTAGCTTGGTGTACATCTGTTTCGATTTGCTCCAACACTTCCATCACTCTGACACGAGAATCAATGAGATACAAGCAGAATGCTGTTACGCAATCAATGACCACCCTGTGAAAATCATCTGTGTCAAATATATCCTTCTTTTCCTTGAATAATTCTGATAAAGATCTGAGGAATTGACCGACAAGTTCTTTTGGAGAAGATTCAAAGTGTGCCGAGAAAAAGTCTAGAAATGTTTGCTCACTCGAACATTTCCCAATAATTTCAAAGTCATCTAGCAAGATAACCCGCATAGCTGTATCATCACCATCTTCTTTGCTTTCAATATCGTCTTGGGATTGATTCAGATTACCAAAAAGTTGATTCTCAGACAAATGCCCATATCGATACTCCAAGAGCTGGTGAAACAGATCACGGAATTCTAAGAGTGGACCATCTGCTGCAATTCCTTTGTCCAAGTTGAACACATCAATATCATCACCAGAGTCTCCAATAATCAAATCATCAGGTCTCAAAAAATGAAAGCGATCATTATAAGAAGTACTAGGTGACAAAACAGGTGGTTGCTTTGGAGATGATGGAAGCTTTGTGTTATACCCAGCCAAGCAAGTTTCCAGGAAAATTACCTATAAACAAATACATGAAACTATAATTGTTACTAATAAAATCAACCAGTACGTAGCACATGAATCATTACGTAGGAAAAAATATTTGCAATATGCACGTAGGATTGGCCACTGAAGCACCAAAAAGTGTGAAAACAAGTAAGCAGGAGAGAGGTCAATCCGTCCCAACATCATTCACATACACATTTTCTACCACAGGCCATTGTGCATGACATATAAACAGTCGAATGTTTACAACGGAAATGTAATTGAAACTTTTCTCTCTCATGCACGACATGCATGCGCTAAAGCAATACATCATAGAAACTAGGCGACGCCTCAACTAACAATGCAACGAGTATAATTATGCCTGGTGTTTGAACTGCATGGTAGAAGAATATATCTGATAAATTTAAGTGCATGCATGCATGGACTAATTCGCATAATTATATAATCTAGACTGTTCATGAAGTTGTGAGGGGGATTGTATAGAAGCGTTGTGTATAATTGTGTCACCAGGAGCTTAGAAGCTTTCAAAGGCAGTTTTTTGGGTGTTGTATTATCGTTTGGT
Source organism: Halichondria panicea (assembly GCF_963675165.1). Classification (NCBI taxonomy): domain Eukaryota; kingdom Metazoa; phylum Porifera; class Demospongiae; order Suberitida; family Halichondriidae; genus Halichondria; species Halichondria panicea. Next base: position 4,096,215 of record NC_087388.1, read on the forward strand.
CTATCTATAGTACCTTCTACAAGGAGAGGCTGTGACTACAGTACACATGCATATTATTTATTCCCTCATTTATTAAGTAGCTGGGCATTGTAAAATCAAGCCACTTGGCTTTAGGTTGGTCAGTAATATTTATTTTTATCTTTAGTAAGCAGGTTTTGATATCAGAATGTTGTGTACCCATTTAGAAGGTTATAATAAGCACGGTATATAATCAATGTCTCTTTGTATTCATTGTTCATTGTATCGGCACAGTATTTTAGGACAGTACATCTCCATCATGATTCTGACTCTATATACTGGAATACTGAAACTATACAGACAGAACTCCTCTCAAGAAGTTGTCTGCTTTTTACTGCTTGCGGGGGCTCACTAACTATATATTGCTGCTACCTTGTTGTGACAGTTCCCCTATATATCCATTGCTAATACATGTATGTAGCTCAGTAGCTAGTTTATAACCTAGCTAGAAAGAAACATGGGCTGGAGGAAATAAAGGAAGCGTTGACCGAAACGCGAATCGTCAATGCTTTTTACATTGCATTTCCAATCCCCATAAGCTCCCTTCTTATATCTATAATAATGGTCACAGTCACATCCATCTCATAAGTGGCCACGAGGTATTGTGACACTGCTGTGCACGCGAGGTCATTTTTAGCGATGGAATTGTAAGTCGAGCCTGAGAGGTATTTGCCTCATGAAAGCAATCTGAGCAAGCCAAATGCCATGTTGTAGTCAACCGGGTGCAGAATGTTCTGGAGATGACTGTATTTGGTCAGTCAGACAAAATGCGATGCAAATGACAATAATTATGGATCTCAGTAGCCTTTCCCTGCAAAGATATATAACAGTTTGAAGATGAGTGAAATACGTGAAACATTGCTACACCAATCCTGGCCTAATTACAACCACTAGTTGTAATAATAATTATAATATACAATATATGACATTCGTGTATAACAGTATGGTTATAAGTTGAATTGTATACAATTATCATATTTACAGCTTGAAGTTGCGTAGTTGTTCATGGGTATTACACTCAAACTTTTTTCATCAAAGCTATGAAACAATACTGTAAAAGACTATAATAATTCTTTGTATATTAATGCATGATGTGACTCAACAAACCTTTTTCCGTAGTACTTGCTCCTCATATTCAGGTAGAGATGGATCTGGACTTGAACCTAGACCTGAATCCTGTTGGAGTTCTGCTTTTCTCCATTGAGTCAGTTTTATCTGTATAATTATAGGATGCAAACTTGGCTCATCAATCTGGTTATAGGTTCAAGCTGGTTTCGATGCTGTAATTCCTATATAGTTTGAAGATACTTGAAAGAGCTCTTTTCTAATTAATAACTCCAGTATCACTAGAAAAAAAAGCCAAAATTTTGTTTGCCAAGTGAATCTTTGCCTATAAATTATAAGTACAGCTAACTGATACATAATTATATACTGCATGGGTTCAATCGTAGAGTATTATACAGCACATGGTAGAGCAATTTTTTTGTCTGTATTATGGTTCATGGTGCATGCTCAGTCAGCAATGATCTCTACCCATCCCTACTTATATCAGAGCTGTATAATATATATGGCCGCTGCAATGGTTGCCTCATAAAACAGTTATCATTCGGCTTTCCCTGTTTGCTTGTTTCCATGCATTTTGGTGCTTTCTAGGCCTGCATGGCCAATCCTAAAAACTTTTATATCGCAAATGTGTTTGGTCTAGAATCATACACAGACCTGAGGCACATGGGGGCCACTGGTTATAGTATAGTCAGTCAGTCATGTGTTACGTTTGTTTGTTTGTTTGTTAGTAAATCTGCTCACCTGCATGCTAAAGTGCTGCGTTTACAGCACGGATAGCCTCAGGCTCAACATAAGTTAGTTGTGGCAGATCAGTTTTCACATAAAAGCTTTGTTGTCGAATAAAAACGAGCAAAAACTATAATAAGACTTATTTTAGACAGATCACTAATTGCATTCCATTGTACAGCCACCATCTTGCACACTAGCCTTGTCCCCAGGCTGATTTGAAGTGTTGTTACTTGGAAGCTTGCTGGCTATAATTATAGAGCCATACCTACTAGTAGATGTGTGCGGCTTTTATTCGAGGTACTTTCTTACACATGCGCACCACATGAAACCATGCATGCATATGGAGCTGTGAATTGGTTTACATGAATGTGAAGACTCCATGCAGGCTTCTTTGCTGACTCTATTGTATCAGTGCATGCAATGCATGGCCTATATAAGCACGGTAATTATACCGTTTCAAAGCTACCACAGCTTAATTTGTGTATAGGTGTACACCAGTAAAAAAAGAATTTCGCCTTCTGTTAGTTCCCTGTGGCCGTTAATAATTATCATCATGATACATGATGGTTAACGACCACCTCCAATCAGCAACCATAATATTATAATAATTATGCCATAAAACGACCCAAAACTACATAACTGCAACCTCTCAGGTCTCTCTACTCCGTATAACGAGCAGCTTTCTAGTCCCCAATACCTTTAGCAATGGAAAATAACCTCGCAGAACAAACAGCCACACCCAGAATTAGCAGAAATTATTAATTGTTGAGATAGCAGTATTTTGTATACAATCATGAAAATTTAGCTGCAGCTAACTTGTCCCTGTACAGCCTTTAAAGCTTGTATAAGCTAGAGAAGCAGTTATAGCAAGGCTCCAGGATTTATTTGCAGCAGAATTGACTCATAAAGCATAATTATACATGTGATTAAACCTCTCAACCGAGACCGTCTCTCTATAACGACCAAAATATGTCCATTTTATGGAGGTTCCACTGTAGATCTACACTATACAGAATTTACATTAATACAGTAGAACTTCGATTATCCGGCTTGGCAATTTTCTCTGAAAATGGGTGTCCCTTAATGCACTATATTATTCAGCATGCACAATTAACAGCACCGTGGACACAGGCATATTATCTTCTGCACATGCGCAGACACCCACGTGCACTAAATTTGCAGTGCAAGTAAGCGGGCGAGGTTTCTCCATTCGATCCGGCATATTCAGTTATCCGGCCTGCCTCTGGAACCAAGGTATCCGGATAGTTTCCCTTAGTTGGGGGAGTCCCGTGCACCAATGCGAATGCGTATATGGTTGGAGTAGCACGTTTGTTCTACTGCAGGAAATTTGATTAATTCAAGTCTCCAGGGGCGTAACTATAGAAATGTTACGGGAACCGCAAAATGGTTAACCAGAAATCACACCCACTATAATTATCGTGTAGAAGGCAGGTAAATGGCAGTATATAAATAATAGTTAGATACTGTTTAGGAGGTATATATCTATGGGAATTATAAGCCCAAAGGCCTGCTGTAGTATCCCGAGCGAAGCGAGGGTACTACGAGTGCCTGCGGGCTTATAATTCCCATAGATACCTCCTAAACAGTATCTAACGAGTTTAGTTGCTAGGTTCATTTCAAAAACTAACCGAAAGAATGGACGCAGACGAAGACCTAGGCCTAGACAAGCTCTTTTCTGAAGAAGTACTCGGCATAATAATGACCGATCCCATAGACCCCGCCCTCTACGACATAAATGTGGAGGCGGAGCTGGCTACTCTTTCTACAGAACAAAGAAAGGAGGAGGAGCTGGACGAGCCAACAGAACCTGCACAATCTTCTCTACCTAACTCAAAGCGAATGAAGCAAAGTGTCTGCAGGCCTCTTATCACGGCAGGTGCAGTGTACAGTTTGGATAGTGATATCTGCATAAGGTGAATAATTAGAATGGAAATCCCGGGATTGACCTGTTCAAGGATGCTTGACTTTCGAGTGTGCCTAGACTCCGAAATGAAGCGCTTGCAGAGAGCTGGACTAGGGTCACAAAAGAAGGCTGAACCTCTAATACATACTCTGTGCAACTGCTGCTACTAGACTCTACAACGCTGGAGTGGACGAACAAATGATAATGGATAATGGAAACAACTGGACACCGAAGCTTGGAAGGAGTTCGCAGCTACAAGAGAACTTCTGAGTGTCAAAAGAAGTCAGTTTCAGACATCCTCAACGTAAAGCCAATTAACATACTGGCACACACTGATCACTCACAGATGGCAATGCAACAGTCTCGCAAACCAACTGCTGTCAATTTATGCCTCCAAACTTTAACTTTAGTGCCTGCAACGTTATACCATCAATCTCTCTATGCCTACATCCAACAACCAACGTATTAACAGCGACTGAACATTATAATTTTTTGTCATTACCAAAAACAGAACAGTTCCTTCTCATTGTTTTTTATAATACAATCTACAAAAAACATGTTTGAAAAACACAAAAATTAATAATGAATGGTTGTTGTGAACATGAAAATTACAGGTTTATATGAGAATTTACAGGTTAATATGGGAAATATAAACCCTGTACTGACCAATCAGATTGCTGGATTCTGGGCTACTAGTAACTAATGCTATTTACCTGCTCTTCTTCTCTTTTCTTTATCAACAATTAAGACAGTGATATAGAGCTCATTTCTGCTCATTCTATATAGTTGGCTACTCAGAGCTATTAAAAGCTAGTTAGGTGAGTCACATGACACTAGAAGTTCACTAGTACAGGAGGCAAGGCCTCCTCTGCCTTATTGCTAGTTACGCCTCTGGTCTCCTTTAATTAGTTGGGGGAGTCCTGTGCACCAATGCATGAGAATGCATTGGTTGGAGTAACACTTTTGTTCCACTGATTTGCAGCCCAATCAGATTGCTGCGTTCAAGTGGTAAATCTTATAGCTCAATTTAGCTGGCAAGGCAAGCTGGCTCATTGTAATGCAGCAACATGCAACTTCTGCCTGATATCTAGGCTACTATAGAAAAGAAACATGATGAAGTTTGAACAACATTTCTAAGTCGTATAATTATATATAGGCTCTTTGTGTTTTGAGTATTGGTGTGCTACCAAAAATGTGGTATATATGAAACTTCTGGTTGTACCACTTCTTGTGCTAGATCTATAAAAAATGATATTTCTGCCTCTATACCTCTACTAGTCTACATCTTGTATTACCGGCTGAAATATCAAGAGCTCTTAAGTCTTCCTTGCATCCCAGAACAGCTATATATAATTATTAGCTATAGTCTAGCCAGCTAGACAACAGCATATAATTATCGATTTCTTTATAATTATATACCCCAGCCTGAGCCATGTGATTGTCAGCCACAACAATAGTCAAAACTGCCTAAGTACTATATAGTGGAACAAAAACGTACATCTAAGTACTGATACCCAACCATATACGCATTCGGACTCCACGCCCAACTAGATTTTTCCTTATCAATTTACAATTATCTACCTGTGCATGGATTTAATTATATTAGCTTTGTGAACTATCCCAAGGGAATTTTTCCGAAGGAATCTCCCTGGGATTTCTTCCCACAGTCTATGCATGCTTATAGCATTTACCACAGATTTACACCATGCATTGTATAATAATAAGCTTATAGTACAATGTAGAACTGTCCCCAAGAATTTCCCTGGGATTTTTCCCAGCACAACTTGTATGCTTATAACAATCACTTTAGATTACCACAAACAAACATGGAATTGTAAAATGGCATGCATGCATGCTGCTAGGATTGGTAAAATTATGTGCAATCCTCCACTATAACTCACTTTTTGCGTTGAGTTCCATAACCTGAGATCAATAATCCATTTATTCATTGGACTAAATAAAGCAATTACTCCTGCAACATCTCCACTCTCCAACGCATCTTGTAGTCGTTTGTTTTTTTCAAGAGCAACAGGCATTGGTATGTCTTGAGAAATTTGCTTGCTTAACTGATCAGCTTGCTTCTCTGATGCAGCAGAATTTGATGGTGAAGGATTTGCCATGTAAACTGCCTGACCTTTCCTCTTCTGAACTGCCTGACCTTTCCTCTTCTGAACTGCCTTGGTTGCTGTAAAGTGTTGTGGTTAACAACATGCAGCTCTATAATTATAGATCTCTATTACATGCACATATCTAGGCCTATCAATTACCAGGTCCACAATTTTAATGGCTAAATCTATACCAGATTTGTACTACAGTCTAAGACCCAAGTGAACACTAATTATACACACCAGTAGATGTAGCCATCTGGTAACTACAAGCCTGACTTATGCTCCCACGCCTTTCGTTTGCAGTTTTCTTTCTTGGCGTTTTCCTCGGCATAGCTGGGTGTGTTGTGTTGGCTCATATAATATTATGATTAAACTGAGATCTAGTTATAGGAACTCAGAATCAATAAAATCAGAGATGAGAGACAGACTAAATAGATCTAATCATCCACTATTGTATGTGCAGGGCACAGGAGTTTGGGGCTTTTATAACTCATGAATCAACAATTAGAGGGCGGCTAATTTATGAGAGTAATTTCTAGCACGTGTCGTAGTGGAACTGCAGAAGACCACATCCTCTCAATCTCATGACTGATAACAAAAAACTTTCTGAAAAATAACGTGATTAGCTACTCTTGCTAGCAGATAGTATAGGCAATGGATTCAGTTGTGAGAGGAAATTTCAATTGTCAGCTACCCCAGCAAGATACAAATCTTGTCAGAATATTTCTGAGCTCTACATTTGGTGGTAAGCTGCATTCAGATTCTCAGCTATTAACTATACATTATACACCACAAGCAGCACTAGTTTGTATGTAGACATACAATTGTTCAATTATGAAAATAATAGTGATGATGGCAGAGTATGTATTTTCCACTGAATGAATGCATGCCCGTCTAAAAGACTAAAGTAGTATAAATAAAGTTATATAGCTTCTGTATAAATGCAGTCCATGCAGTCTGAGTCAGTTTTTCCATTTTGCCGAAACTCGAATAAATATATAGAGTCTAGTACAATTATAGTATAAAGTGTATGGACGAAAGAAAAAAGTATTTGGCTGTGTGCTGCATGCCATGAAAGCAGGATCACATCAAAACTATAGATCTATCATGGTAAAATACGATTATAATTATATAATTATATATAGCCATTATAATTATGTATAAGGGCTGATGTAATTATAACTCATTCAAAAAGTGATCAAATTGACCACCAGCTACAAAACACGATGATGTGCTAATGAGATCATAATTATAAGACATTATAGCAATCCTAAAGGTGAAAGATAAACAGAAGCCTTTCAACACTATAGATGGGGAACTTTTTATACCAATATGATATCATTTTGTTAATGATTACACTGTCACATGCTGTACATGCATGTGTATCTGTTTCAGATTTCATTGAGGAACGCAACCGATTGGCTCGGGAAACATTTCCTTGCCTGCAGAAGTACTGCCAGAGCCTGGGTCTGGAGTTTCAGGTAGTGGACATGAGGTGGGGGGTGAGGGATGAAAACATCTCCTACCATCAGACCAGTGACGTTTGTATCCAGGAGATACATAACTGCCAAAGACTCTCCATTGGTCCATCCTTTGTGGTAAGCTTCATGTTGACGTCCTTACGAGTCCATGCATGCTTGATTATACCACACTTGAGTTTTTTTTTGTTTTAGAGCTTGATACTTACAATAAAGTACGTTTTAGAACTCGATGCTTACAATCAAGTACGTTTTAGATGCTTACAATAAAGTACAACCATCATTCATGGCATACTTCAGTCCTATGTATATACTGCATGCGTGCGACTTGATGCAAGACAACATGCAAGTACATGCACATGTAATGTTATATATACACAGTGGCGTATCCAGCTATGTAGGAGCTCACTATACGGCAGGGTGCTCCGTAAGCTTAAAATTGTAACTTACTGATTATCTGCATAGGAACTAGATCCATAAAATAATGGTGGGCAGCACTTAGATTGAAAGCTATAGATCTCTATAGGTACGTCTATAGTAATACCACACCTAAAGGTAAACATTATTCTGAGCCTATATTATTACAAGCAAGTCACACCTATTTCATAGTGGCACATATCTTATACACGTACCTTAATTAACTTGCACCTTAGAAAGCAACACCATCATGATGTACTATAATTATATAGGCCCTGATTGGAGATCGATACGGGTATCGTCCATTCCCAGCAAAAATTCTACGCAAAGAGTTTGAGCTTTTTGTGAAACTGGGCTCGTCTGAAGACATTGATACGACTATCCTGTCAAAGTGGTACAAGGCCGACACAAACAGCCTTAACAAATCATACCAGCTTCTTCCGATTACCTTTCATTATCCCAACTACTCGTGTGAAGACAAGCTTTTAATGGCTTCTGACAGAGACCGCTGGTGGAAGACATTTCTTGAGCTCCAGAAAACATTTTGGGCTCTCGTAAAAGCCGCTGTTGCTCAGGGTCAAATGACTGCAGAGAGGGCCCACATTTACTTGCAGTCAGGTGAACATGCAATATTAATAGCTATTAGCCTTATGCAGTTTTAACAAGTGCATGAAGCCTCAAATTTGAGAATTCTCAGACTGTACCTACTAATGTTAAGCACTTTGTGATTAGTGTACTTTGGTCGCATGCTTCTTGTTTACACTGTTTGACAACTAAATGACTCAAATTAGTTCCTCCTTTTACAGTTACAGAGGATGAAATAAATCATGGAATCTTTAGAGCTGCTTCTCCTAATGCCAGCTGCCTGTGTTACACGAGAACATTATCCAACTTGGAAACAAAATTGACAGATCACCTTGCCAACAAATACATTGACATCTCTCCGAACACTGCTACTCCTTGTATTGATGGCGAAGCTCAGCGGCTACTACACGACTTCAAGTTCCGTAAACTGCCAGCCACTCTTGGATCTGATAACATGCATTCGTACACTGTCCCTTGGATGCCTGGAGGCATTAATGAAGATGTCAACGAGCACAAAAACTATGTAGATGAACTCTGCGATCAGATGCTACAAGATATCAAATCTCTCATTGATAAAGGACTTGTAGCAAGAGGAGAGTTGAAAAAATCGGCTCTGTACACTGAAGTTCTACACCATGCTACTCTATGCCTTACCAAAGCCAAATCGTATTGTGACAGGGGAGATGATGTAATTCAGAAAATCAGACACTTTGCTACCAGTACCAACAGTAAACCACTTATCGTGTACGGAAGATCAGGATCTGGGAAAACATCCGTCATTGCAAAGGTTGTGCATAGTTTGCGATTATGGACGAATGGAACTGGTTTTGTGGTCATGCGATTTCTCGGCACCTCTCCACACAGCTCAACTATACGAGAGGTTTTGATTAGCATTTGCGAGCAGATTTGTGCTTTATACAGCATAACTCCTCCATTGTTTCAAAAAATGGACGCTATGGGTGTAACTCTGTACTTTCGAGACAAACTGATGAATACACTAGAAACTGTTGCACCTAAAACACTCTATCTTGTAATCGATTCTGTTGATCAGCTCTCTGCTAGTGATGGTGCTCACTCTATGAAGTGGCTTCCTTTAGCCACACCACCGAATGTTAAAATCATAGTCTCTATGCTCAGTGAAGGTTACAACTGCCTTGAAAATGTGCAATCCATGCTACCATTCTCCCCAACTAACTACATTGAGGTTGGTCCGATGACTATTGAAGCTGGCCTGCATATTATGAGCAAATGGCTCTCTGATGTTGGAAGAACAATCACCCAAGAACAGACATTTCTCATATCCACCGCTTTTCTCAACTGTCCACAACCACTATTTCTTAAATTACTGTTTGGTCGAGCACGTACATGGAAGTCCTACACAGACATAACGTCTATCAAATCGTTTCCGAAATCAACTCACGAAGCTCTCGACGATTGTTATGAACATCTTGAAGAATATTTTGGCAAAGTGCTGGTTGAGAAAGCTTTAGGTTACTTGACAGCATCAAGAGAAGGCATTACAGAGTCTGAGCTTGAGCATGTCCTATCTCTGGATAACGAAGTGTTAAACGATGTGTATCAGTATTGGGACCCGCCCACAAAAGGAGTAGTTCGAATTCCATCACTGCTGTGGAAGAGAATACATCACTTCATTTCGGACTACATTGTGGAACAGTTATCTGGAGGTGCAACAGTTATGGTTTGGTATCATCGGCAGTTTATTGAGAGTGCAATGGCTCGATACGTGAATGAGAAAACGAACGTTTCTCTACACTGCACACTAACAGAATTGTTTGATGGCTCCTTCGCTAAAAGCAGCCGGAGTGTCAGGCTAACTCATCGAGACCTTGAGTTGGTCGATGCTGACAGACAAGTACCATTGCAACCACTAGCCTTTCCAGGAGGTGCTTACAATTTCAGAAAACTGAATGAGTTGCCTTATCACCTTCTTCACTCGAAACAGCTCAACAAGCTCAAAGCCACTGTTCTGTGTAATTTTGAATGGATGCACACACAGCTCAAAGCTTCCGGTTACACAAAGCTCATGCGTGACTACATTGCAACACAGCAAGTGCACAAACACGAGCAAGATGTATTGACTGTTGGTGAGACTCTCTCACTGTCCCACAGTTCCCTGCAAATTAACCCTGACATGCTCGCTGGCCAATTGTTAGGTCGAATGCTGAGAATTTCATCCACATCACCCACTCTAGGCATATTAATAGACAATGCCAAACGTTGGATCAGCAAGTATGAAAAATGTATTTTCGAGCCTCTCAACAACTGCTTAATTAGCCCTGGAGGCGAACTCAAAGCTACCATTTCTAGCCACCCTCAGGTTGTTTTGGGAATCAAAAAATCACTTTTTTCTCCCATTGTTGTGTCTCATTCCAAAACAGAGGACGGAAGCATTTTACAAGTATGGAGTATTGAATCCCTCGAATGTATTGAGAACATTTGTACATTAAGAATGCCTGGTAAAGAAATGCCTACGGGAAGCAACTTTGTAATTGCTGGTGACTTTGTAGCAGCAATCAGTACGAACTCATACACACTTTGGAATATGAATACAGGAGTTATGCGGGATCATTTTGAAACAGAATCCGATGGAAAATTGACCTCTGTTGTTGCAACTCAAGATGGACAGCAAATACTTATTGGAACCTCTAATGGGCATGCTATCTTTAAAACAACATCAATACCGACAAGTGGCACTACTATCAAAGCAGAAGACTCGATACTTTCAATGGACTTGACACCAGATGATCGTACTACGGTTACACTGCTGGCAAATAATAAGTTTGCTTTGATTGACATCAACTCTAGGCAGATTGTTAAAGTGTTAAACGTTGATAGTGACTTTCACTCATCATCAAGCACAGTCAAACACATAGCCAAAAGCAGAGCCGGCAGTTTTTTTTTTATAATTGGTGCAGAAAGTGGCTCAGTTTTTTTTGTGGATCTGAAAACTTTCAACTCTGTTAAAATCGCTGCACATGGCAAAGCTGTAAAATGTGTCACACACGTGTCCGAGTTGAATGTAGTCATCACTGGATCACTTGATAGCCTTTTAAACGTATGGGATCTTAGTTCTTTTACTCTGTTGAGAGTCCTGAAAGGGCATGTAGATGGCATTTGGTGTGTAGATTCATTACCTAGCATGTCCCTTGTCGTGTCCGGCTCGAAAGACGACTATTTAAAGGTTTGGGACGTTGAAAGTGGGAAGTGTCTTCACACACTAGAAGGTCATTCCTCCTGGATCTCATCAGTGTGTGCCGTATCTTCAGATGTCATTGCTTCTGGCTCAAATGACAAAAACCTCAAGATTTGGAAGCTGGGATCGGGTTCAAGCACATTTGATTCATCCACTCGGCATCTTGCTCAGCCAGAGTGTGTTGGACTGAATGGCCTGAAAATAGCTGCATCTGGTGGACCTGATGCACTGAAGCTCTGGGATCCACAGAACGGCGAATGCTGTATGTCAATAGAATCCCCAACCTCATGTCTACTCTTCACTAACGATGGTGCTTTGCTAGTATCAGGTTCTAAGAAAGGAGAGATTGAAGTCCGTGATTGCAGTTCCAATTTTTCATTGCTGCATTCAGCTCATAAGCACACAGACAAAGTGACCAAAATACTGGAACTATCAAACAATCGACTAATTTCAGCTTCACTCGATTCATCATTCATAGTATGGACGAAAAAACTTCAAAGTGAAACTGTTCTTCAGGGTCATTCTAGTGGTGTGACCTGCATTGCTATTGCAAATTTTCAAAGCATTCTTGCCAGCGGTTCTTCTGACTGCTTTATTTGCTTGTGGGATTCTCAAAAACTTGAACTTGTGTGCACTCTAAAAGGCCATTCAAAAACTGTAAACTGTATTGTGTTCAATCACAATGATACGAAAATTGTTACCGGAAGTGACGACCGAACAGCTCGAGTTTGGAATATCTCTGATTTTACTTGCACCAGTAGTATTAATTTTTCAGACAGTATTAAAACTATTGCTTTCATAAGTGAAGACATTTTCCTAGCTGGAGTTCATTGCAGTCGGAAACAGTTGAAATCTTGGAGCGCTAATACTGGAGGATTTGTGTGTGAATTTAATGGTCACACGCATGCTGTAATGTGTATGTTGATCATAGATTCTGATCATGTAGTGACCGGATCTCGAGATGGAACTATCAAGCTGTGGTGTTCTGATAACGGCTCGTTACTAGCCAGCTATGATCTTCAATCTCAAGTGAAGCATATTGCTGTTGTCAAGTCAACTACTAAGCATTTCATTCTAGCTGCTACCACAAAGACTGGCCCAATAGCATTCTTAAAACTGATGTGTATTTTCTAAGCTTGTTATAATTATTAAAAAGTTATTAAATTTTGTATCCACAATGTTTTTCTGCCTAATTCATGGGACACAAGCGCAAATATATATAATTAATTTATATAGAGCTAAAGTGGATTAAGGGGCCAAATGTTATGATATCTGGGCACTATCAGGGTTATTGGTTTATATGTAGATATGTAATCAGTACAATGCGGAATCTCTGACACGATAAAATGTTCAATATTATATTAGGGGAGTATAGACATACATCTTGTTTAGCTGTAATGGCCGGTATCATGCCCAACTATTTTCAGCAGACCCTATATGGTCTACTGAATGGCGTAATGACACAGCACAATATTAACAGGGTGTGCTTAGTAGGGTATTATACCCGTAGGCGTAGAACATAGAGGTCACTGATCTGAGAACATCTGTAGAGGGGAGAGAGACTGAAATTTGTACTATGTAGTACCAGGGCCGTAAGAACCAGGGGGGTTGGGGGGAAACTGCCCCCCCACTCTGAAATGGGGTGGGGCACTCCTCTGCAGAGTCCAGCAGATCACAGTCCTGATATTATATTTAGTGCCTTTTAATCTAACCATGCACATTGGTTAAATGCATGTGCATGGTTTGTTGCAACAACACTATACAGTAACTAATAAAGTAAGTTAATCCACATGCAGCTGAAATTTATATAGCTAGAACTCACTATCACTGTACAATATAAACTAAAGTAAGTTAATCCACATGCAGCTGAAATTTATATAGCTAGAGCTCACTATGGCACAATATTCATTCTTTTTCTCTTCAGTATCTCAGCCTGCCCATGATGAAGAAAGTATAGGACCTTCTTCTTACGAAGCTCGATGAATCCCCAGCGTCTATTCTATACTTTATATACACAAGTTTTGCTAACTGACTTTGAAGCAGTTGCTCGTGACTTTGCTTCCACGTCGAATAAACTATTTTGCTATAGCTCTCACATGCAAATTATTTCATTTATGTATCTTTCTCCTGTTTATCTCTGAGAACATACAAAATGTAAAAAGTTCGCCTCCGGCGGGGCAGGAGGGGAAATTTCCCCCTCCCGGACCCACCCCCTAGCTGCGTCCCAAGGAGAGGGTCTATTCCTTTTTTCTGCCCCCCCCACCTAAAAAATCTTCTTACGGCCCTGTGTACGTATAAAGTAATAAACAGTTAGTCTATAGCTACAACTACTGATACTGGTAGTACAAATTACAAAATATAATTGTAGAGTTGAAATAACAAAACTGCATGAAAAGTGCATGCTTAACAAGATGCTTAGTAGAGTATTCACACCTGTGTGGTGAGTTTCATTAAATATTGCACAGCAACAAAACGGATACAATAACGCAATGACCTTATCATTATGATGAATCTATAAAGCAACAATTATATCGATTAGTTTTTTGTCACCTTCAAAGATCGCCATGCCGCTGTAACTTTATAAAAAGTTGTTACCATGCACTATAGACATGCAGTCAGTCTTGTAAATTATTTGTTTTATGACAGATCATGAATCATCATTACCAGAGAAAATTGAACACAGTTAAAGTTAATTACATTTACTGTTATAATAGAACAAGAGTTTTTGTTATAGCTAATTAGTTTTTGTTATAATAAACGTTTGTATAATTATGCAACCACTAGCTAGTTATACTTATATACAATCATGCAGGCTAGGTAATAATCATTTGCAAACATAATAATGATGTGGTAAAAGTGTTACTGTAAATTACCAGAAGGTGGACGTGTATGTCGTCCAAATCTGGTGTAGGGTAGGTGTAGCCTCGGAGGTACAATTCTTTTCACATTTCTTTGAGTCTGTGGCGTGCATTGAAGCTGAGCAGGTTGTTTAGGAAATTGTCCTAACCTTATGTCTTCATTCATTCCATCCTTTCCTAGAAGTTTTCTTTCTCCATCTTGTACTTTTCTGTATTCCGTGTACGATGTAATACGATGAATACCCACATCTTGCCGATTAAATAAACGCAATCTTTCTTTATTAGTTTCAGCATTGCTATCAAAAACCTTACAGTTGTTATTCTTTTTCAAAAACGTACTCATTTTTTTAATGTGTTCCTGTGCATCATCCACCTCTACTGATCCACATCTGAATTCAGCATCTTGCTTTCCCTTCACTAAGCCTTTTTCTTGTCTTTGTTTCAACTCATATGGAGGGCTAGATACAGCAGTATTCCCATGGATGTACTTTCGATCCACTAGATTGGCCGCTTTGACCCCTGCATTCACACCAGCATTTGCAGATGCATGAAATGTATAGATAGAGTCTGGACACTTAGGTGGTGGTACCATTCGTTCAATTTCAGTTTCCATCTTGTGTTGCTTATGTTCTCTGTTGAGTGTTTTTTCTCCCCTATAATCTTCGGAATGTTTCAGTAACAATATATCATGTGGACTTGTTTTGGTACTTCTGGAATTTGAAGGATCTCGACCTCCTTGCTGTACAACACCTTGAACAGCAAGATTGCCAGGATTTTGATGGCCCTGATGAGGCACTGCCTGTTGGCCATTTCCATTGCTGCCAATAGAACCATGTGCTGGTTGAGCTGGGATTTGCATCGTAAGAGTTTGGTGGTTTGATGGATCACAAATGCTTTCTTTAAACTCATCTCTCCGCTTTTGATGGGCTTTAAGTTTTTCATCAGCTTCTGTAGAATGAGGCTGTTGTTGAGAAGGTGTAGCTTGCTTGATCATATCTTCATGATCTGCTACTGTTGATTGCTTTGTACGTTTATTTTTTTGACTTAGATCTTTCACAACTTCAGATGGAGACTTAGTGAATGTACTTTTTACGCATTTTGTGATAGCCTTCTTTGAAGCCTTTGCTACTTGTTTGACACCTTTTCTGACAATATTGTCGACGCCTTTTTTCAGTGTAGATTGCAGCTTCATTCTTATTGGATCCATGTAGGCTCGTTCAATATCAGCTAACTCCCGAGAAACTAGACTCTCATTAGCAAGGCCAATCTCTAATTCTACTACTGTTACATGTACAGTAACAGCATCCATGTTTCCACTGAGAGGACACATAGATTCCAGATTATCTTGCAATACAGCATGCCCATTCTTTTTATTGCCAGAGTGTTTATTAGAATTCTGCTTTCCACGACCGGAGTGTTTGGTTGTATCTTGGGTTTCTTCCAATACTTCAACCACAGCTGACACTAGGTGATACACTTTCACTGCTTTCTTTACAGCCGAGTGAATTGTTTCTGCTATTTTAACAGCTTTTGCAGCATTTCCTGCTATTTTGGCCAAATTTGAGTTAGATCTGCTCAAGTTATCAGCAAGTGTATCAAAGCTGTTACTCAAGCAAGTGCTTATTTCAGAAACAATTCGATCAACGTGATCTGGCAGTAGTTTGAGTATAGCATTTTCTAAACGCATCCGAATATCTTGACACTTGGCATGGAAAGCATCATCAGAATCGGCTTGTTCATACAATCTCGTTAAAAGCTTGAGTAATTCATCTCTCAACTTTGAAAAGATGTTATTTTGTATAAATTCCACAACACCGTCAACTATTTGCTGTTGTACTTTAGCCAAAACTACGTCTGAAATTATTCCTGTCACAGCTTTCATAGCAAACTGGCCGGCAGCTTTAGCCATGACTTTACCAAACGCTCCCAGTGTAGAAGGGGAGCCAAGTTTAGCAGCTGTACTACCACCAGATGCCACAATGCCAATGCCAACAGTTGCTATAGAGATGGCAATGCTAATAGCTTTCTGTATTGCCCAGTCTTTCCAACTAAATGTCCCAGTTAGTCCAGCAATAGTAGCGTATACCATGTCATTGATTCCTTCGGCAATCAGTGCAGCTCCTATTTGAGCACCTGCTCCGGCTGTTATTACCATTAGAGCTGCCCCACCAATGACCTGAGCCAGACCAATCAAAGCACATGCAAAGGCATTCCAATCCCAGCACCATCTTTTTTTAACTTCTTGTTTCACAGTTAAAAAGTAATCTATACGCCATGCAATAAAAAACTCTAGTGCTTGAGGAATTTCATCAGGGCGAGGGTCAAGTTCACTGAACTCAACAAAACCGACTTTCATGTCTCGTTCAAATTTACAAACTTCACCTTGTAAGCCTTGAAGGACGTTTAAGATGAAACTAGTCTGTTCTTCAGTGTACCCATTACCTATCGCTTCCTCTGTCAGTGACCTCAATTCATCATCACGGATGTTGTATTTATTTCTAACAGCAAGTTGGCCAGACTTTAAGATTCCATATTCCTGAAGAAACACATGAATTTTCTTTGCTTCCAGTGATTTCTTTCCATAAGGTAGCATGTGTTCGTAGAGATAACGACTTTCATTCTCACAGCAGTGCTTTAACACTTCTGCCAAGAATGCACGTAACTTGAGGTGACCACCATCCCTGGAGATCTCAATATCTTTGTAGACACCAATTTCTAGAGTAAGTATACACTCGCAAGCTGTTTCAATGAGTAAACCTCTCCTAGTCTCAACAACAAGGCAGTTATCCCTCAAGTGTGAAATTAGATTTACATATTCTTGTTTCTGAAGGATTGGATCATGAGATGGTAGTACGATTTGACAATCAGTTTCCTGAGATTTGAACTGATTTACAAACTTTGTCCAGTTCTCTATTTGCTCATCACTAGTCAGTTTTGTTTGCACTTGTTTAACTTCGATAACTACGACCTCTTCGGTCTGCCCCATTAGTGGACTGAGAACGCTCCAAAGATCTTCACTGCTGAAAACAAACTTTGAGATATCACTTTCGCTGATACTGGTACTTGTGGGGACAAGACTCATTAAATGGTCTGCAATGTGAGGATCAAGCTTTTTGTAGAGAAGATGCTTCAGCTTATCCACTTTTTTCCAGCACTTTCTTACTTTATGGTGGTGTATAATTCTGTGAGCAACCAACTTGTGATAGATTTCCTCTGACTGTTTTTTAGTTAATTTCTCATTAGTTAAAGTAGATTTTTCAGCAAATGAGCACTCATCAACAGTACTTCCCAACAATGTCTTGATGATGTTTAAGTGTAACCCAATAACTTTGATCTTTTCTTCTGTCTGCTGTAAATAATGGTTCTCTTTGCAATCAACATACTGGCTTACGTCAATGAGATCAGAAAGCAAGCGACTAATTTCTCCATTAGACATCCAACTTCTACGCAACTCGTTCAGATGAATCTCTGCAGTTTTCAGAAAGTGGCAGACTCTCTTTTTATTTTTAACTGTTGCTTCAGGGTTAAGTTTAATGAAGCAATAGCAAGCTGCCATTGCAGGAAATCCTGTTTTATCACCTCTATATATTGCTCTATCAAAACAAGTTTGAGCAGCATAGTAGATTTTCTTTATTAAATCATCATTCACCTTTTCAATTTCTTTGAGAAAAGCTTGGCCAAGTTGAATGTAGTCTTCTGGTATCTTGAAAAATGGTGAGTCATAAGCTATTGAAACAACTGATAGCTCTTCAAGAGGAAACTCTTTGTTAAAGAGATCTTGAACTTGCTGTCTTTTGTCTTGACTGTTTGCTGCCTGTATTTGTGTGCGCATTGAGTCTAACCAATAAGCCCAGCGATCAGTCATGATTGCAATACAAGCTCTTTTGCAGTCTTGGAGGTTCATGATCGCAATATCAAACAATTTAGTACTGCTAGCATTTAGAGCTGAAGCAAATGCTATTTTGTATTCCTGGAATAGTAAGTACATATTTTCTTCGAGATCAAGTTTAGGTAATCCCTCAATTAACAGTAAACCAAGTCGGTCAGTCTCTGCTTGGTCTCTTTTGATCTTCTCCATTTCTACTATTACTTCAGTTGCAGTTTCAAGAGAGCCAAAAGTTTCAATTTCATCTTGATACTCTCTGTAATCAATTGGAACAACTAAACAGCCACTTCCAGCTTGTCCGGCACGAGCAGCTCTCCCAAATGCTTGCTCTTCTATTCTTGTATTCTCGGGCAGGAAACTTAGTATCACATGCAAACCTTTAGGAACTTGTTCTTCTTTGATAATGATGTCTGTTCCACGTCCTCCCTTATTAGTGGCCAATACAACTTGTCCAGGTTGAGCACCACTTTGTTTAAATCTGTTTTCAACATCATCGCCATCGCGGGCATAATCAATGATATGCTCTTCAGTAACTACAGCATGAGTTAGTAGGTAGTTTTTCAACAGCTGTAGCTGACGAATGTTCTCACAAATGACCAATATAGGTTGGCTTGCAGTCTTAGAAGATATCTCGGTTTGTATTTGTTTAAACCACTCTTCCTCATTTGAGGCACAATGAGACTTGACTTGTGAGTATCTTTTGACTCGGTTAGTTGGAAGCTCCACTGTTCTGATTGTGTAAACTGTTTCGAGCAGCCTACGTGATGAAACAGAACCAAGGGTGCCGGTCAGGCCATAGAGTTGCTCATTGTATTTTTTGAAGAACCTCTTGTTTGATATGAAAACAGCTTTTAGACTCTCAGTTGAAAGAGGAAGCCGATACTTGAGTTCAAGAAACTGTGACAAACCGTTACTCCATTTCATATTGTACTGTTCAGTGCCAGTTTGTTTATCGATGGGGAAAATATGCCTATCAGCAGATTGTTCATCATTTTTATGATCGAGGATAAACTGATCATCTGCATCCATAAACCGGGCTTGGTATGCACTTCGAACCCAGGCTTTTATCTTGTGCCGACAGAATCCTTCTAAATACTCGGGGACAGAGATTGTTTCGTTCTCAATCAAAGCAATTAAATGATCTGCTAGCTCGTTCAAGATTGTTTCAAAGGAAGTATCTCTGTCCTCACTTTGTGGGTTAAGGTTTAGAACAGAACACCATATTGTTACAAAGAGAGATTCTAAGTGTTTCAAAGCCGGACTCTCGTGAGACAGATACAGCATGTGCCGACCTTTATCAAGGAACATGCTATCAACTTCATCTACGAGCAGACAATTTCTTTCGGAATTAGAATAGCGAGCACTGAAGTTTGTGTCACCTGGATTGTTTTCTTCAATTAGAACATCCCTTTGGAATGAACCAACCTCACCATACACTATGTGTGAATTGTAAGCCTGTTGATTGGTGTCATCATCCTCTCCACAGTTAACAGCTGCCATAAGTCCAAGAATATCAAAGAATTTCTCGCACTTTTCTCTTCCATCTTTAGCCAGATCTCTATTGCTCGACACAACATCGACCTTACAACCAAGCAGAGCTTTAGCAGCTGCAAGCATTCCAACAATCAGCGTCTTCCCTTCCCCTGTCTTAACCTGTTGAAGGAGGCCTTTGTTGCTTGTTTGCAAAAAAAGCAAAAGAGACACAATTTGTGTGTTGTAGGGTACTTGTATTGAAGTTGTCGATGTAGCTAACATCCAAGCTAGTACTATGTGTACAACAAACTGCACGCGGTGTTTCTTAAGCCATTCATCTTTCTCATCAACAGAAACACATTTCTGAAGAGTTTCAAAAAACCTTCTCAGTTGTTGCTTACTAGGCAAGGGTTGCTTAGAACAATGTTCAATACGGTCAATGATTTCCATTGCTTCTCCTTTGAATTGCTCTAGTTCACGAGGGCTGATGGCAAAATTCCCAATTTTCATTTGATACTCAATGAGGTCGATTATCTCACTAACTCCTTGTGGCTTCCTACTTTGCTTGTTACTTTCTATTTCCCTCAGTGCAGGTAACCAATCAAGATAGTCACGATCTACAATGATAGAGCTAATATCCTGCAGAGTAACTCTCTTGTAATACAGATCTTCAAATAGAGTCATCAGAAACCCGTTATCTTTAGCACCACTGCTGATATACTTGCTTCTCATAGTGTACAGGAGAGACATAAATTCTAAGTGAGGGATGCCAGCTTCAAGCCGAACCCGATTCATCAAGTACATTGTTCTCTGTTTTACAGCTTTTGTGATGTCAGCCCAGTGATCAAGATATTGCTTGAAATGTATCACCGCTAGCTCTTTCTCCCAAAGTGGCATTGAAGTATTACATAACGAAGTGGAGACTTCAGGACACACTTCAACAAAAGGTAGCCATTCTATAATAGTGATAAGCTGAGCAAGGGTAAGTATGCCAACTGTCGAGTTTGGATCAGCTTTATGATACTGATCATTCGTGAAAACATTGTACAGAATTTGCAAAAGCTTGGTATCGATACCCATCAACCTATCATGAAGGTGAATGGAGTTAGTTTTAAAATGATCAGTGCAGACTCGTACAAAGTTGAATGCAAGCAAGTTTGAGAGCCATTGGCCACTGGGAACTTGCCGTAGAATAGAAACTACTGGCAATAGATCTGGAGTGACTTTAATAACTTGGATGATGGTAAGCAAGTTTGATAGTAGATCAGTACAATCATTTTGAGTAAACAATGGCAAATGTTCCAGAAGCTCAGCTTGTAACGATTTTGTGAGCATATTCCCTATTAAAAGCAAATCATGGATGTTATCCCAGGCACATTGTTGGAACGCTGTTTCTGATTTGCTTGTTACCCATAATGAAAGTGTATGCATGACTAACTCTTTCCTTGAGTCGTGATTGAAGATTTTATCAGAAAGAATTACGTGAAAAAATTCCATCATTTTGTATAATCTTTCATTAGTCCATAAAAGTAATATCGTTGAGACGTGGGAGTAAAACTCCGAAGAATACAGCGTATTCTCAAGACATAATTCGTTTGAAAGACTGCAATTGACGACACATTCAATTTTAAGAAATTTTTCATGTAGATCTTCTATTGAACGAATCATGCTCATTAGTGTATAAAGATTTTGTTCATCATCCATCTTTTTAATGACTTCTAGGAACACATTGATCCTGTGGTACTTATTAAATTTGGGGATTCTACTTAACAATTGTTCTATTTCAGAGCTAAGTGGTTTGTTTAAATTTGGACTTTTCTCGATAATAATCCTTAATCCTTCGGATATATTGCTATACATTTGAAACTGAGAGTGAGCACTCTCAAACGTTAAGTAAGCGTTAACATTTTCAGACTCACGAAGGTATGCAAATGCTGAACAAAGGCACTTTGCAGTGTAAACTGAGAAATTATCCGCCTTCAAAACATTCTCCCAAAGTTGCAAATAAGTGTCATCTATGTTCACATGACCCTTGTGTTTCCTCTTTCTATCCTCAATCAGCAGAAACTGTAAGTAAAATTCCATTCCCAACAAATGGACATCTTCAACAACTATGCTTTCACAGGCTGGCGACAAAATCTCCTCTAATAGTTGTTTCATCATCTGAAAACATTGCAGGTCACAAGGAAGTGAGTTAATACACTCTTTAACAAACTGTCGACGAATCAATCTCACTAGCTTTGGTACATCTTTGTCATAAAGGACAGTGGGAGAATCTTGTATGGCAGCTTTGAGTGCTGTGTTAAGCAGAGAAGTTGGTAATGATGCTTGATATAGCTGATCATACTTATTCAGTAGGTTAGAAACCAATAGAAGATTTTTAATAGGATTCTCGTTTGTATTGGTTACCAGTGGTAGCGAGTAGGTAAACTCAGTATCCACTATAGATTCACATTTTTCAATATTGTACACAATAGCTGGCTTTGAGGGGTGCTTGATAACGCAAGCAGCAACAGAAGATTGTATCATTGAGATATCATCTTCAGTAAGTTCAAGAATTTGAAGTGTTTTCACTATTTCTAGAGCCTTGTCCCTGCATAAACATTGTATTATAATGACTTTGTCCTTTAAGTGTTCATCTTTGACATCTTCTGTATCAATCTGTTCACACAAGCATGTTCGTAAATCGATACATTCAATGTATACATTCGCATTATGCTCATCTACGAGAACTTGGCCACAAAAGTCAACTTTAAAGTGGGTGCAAAACTCGTTCTCATATCCTAGTCTTCCAAGAAGACAAGCAGCTTCTTCTTGGCTCAAAATTATTTGGTCTTTTTCTTTCTCAAGTAATTCTTTCATATTCATTCGGAGAGCATCTAAAATGATGTCACCAGACACCTCTCTGTATACTAAGGAATGTGGCTTATTGTCTGACAATGTACACGACCCCCACTGACCACCATCTGGGTAGAGGACTAGCGTGTGGCAATCGATATTATCCTCCTCATTAGGTTCCTGTGTTTGGAAAACAACCTTGTGTTGTGGTGGGAGTCTCTCGAGTACAACATGAACTTTTCGTTCTGTTTGAATGCTTAGGTCAGGATAGATCCAATGCACTAACGTGTTAAGGCAAGAAGATGAATCGAATTGATTACTAAGGGACAACTTACAAAATAGGAATTGTTTGCACTTCTCTTCTTTTCCCTCTGCATTGTACAATGAAGAAAAATCTTCAATACTCGTTGCAGCACAAACCATCTCTTTGATGTCTAGCAGCTTTTGCATTAGTTGTAACAGTGAAACACCTTGCTTGAGCGTAGAGGACAACTGTGCCAATACTTTACAGGTAGCAGTTGCTCTAGTTCTTTTGTCGGAGATAAATTGTAACTGCTTTTGAATATGCAGCTCCCAGTGTTTTAAAAGAGGTGATGGCTGTGAGAGGGGGTAGCGACCTAGTACTCTGAATAGTTTACTGAAGCAGTCTGCTCTTTCACGAACAGAATCATTTGTGTTAGCACTCGTCTCTTTTATCAAATACTCCACATCTAATACAGACATCGAAACATCCTGCTGTAAGAGTGACTGATTACACGATTCCATTTCACCAGCACATGTTTGTTCAATAATTGTAATACTTTGGAGAATCTGCAGGAAACTCTCAACAGTTGAGTGCAAGAGGTTTGTCTCTGAAGTTTTAACAATACGACATGCAATTTTTAGCAGAGCTGTTATGTTTAAGCCATCTTCATTTAGTCGCTGAATAAAGTCATTAATATTGGTATCGGCTTCAAAGGAGTGGAAATAGCGTTGTAGAGCATTAAACAACCAAGACAAAAGATTGAGAATTTCATCTGGAAACTTTGCTACAATCATTTTTGAGCGGGCACACACAGACATTGCTGCTGTCAGTGTAAGGGCACTAGGAAATGCCTGAAATGCTGCATAAAGATCCACAAACTTAACACGAGATACTGAATTCTGAGACTGCAAATCAGGCACTTGTATGCCAGTGATGCTCTGGAAATATTGAGCTAGATCTACAAAAAATGTGTCAATTACACTATAAACTGGAAAAGGGTTAGTTTTTAATTTAACCAAAAAGTCAGTGAAGGCCTTTTGATTGTCACGACAGTTGATTTTTGGCAACAGGTGGATATTTTCTATCAAAGATTGACTTGCTGTCACACAAGGTATCTCCTCAGAACCCTCTCTAATTTGTTTATTATCACAAAGTATTCGAAGTATGCCACAAACTTGATGATAGAATGCCCTCAGCCCATCCACTACCGTTTCTGAGCTAAGGTACTCAATGTAGCTATCATGTGATTCGGTGAAGTAGTTTTGATGACATACACGAATGCTTGACAACAATGTAAAGAAATTCTCAGAGGATGGGACCTTGTTGAAAAGATTGATGGCTCGTTTCAGCTTCAATGATGTTCCATTGCAGAATGACCTTGTGCTAATCCAAGAAGTGTCCAACGGTAAAATTAAAAGTTGTTCGCTAAGTAAGACTTTTTGGATAGTGCTAAGTTTGTCACAAGATGTAGCTGTGATAACATCGTCAACACATTGAGCATAGAGCTTTTGAACATACTGAAATTGTTGAGTTTGATAATACTTTCCACCAATCATCAAATACGTTTTTCTGATTGCAATTAACAGTCTCAGTTTCCAAATACAGCATAGTTGTTCTTTGCAGCATGGAACAGCCTTAGGTCCATAGTTGGTTCGTATCCAAGTCGCCATTTGAGAGTAGAGCATATTATCACGTGGAATTGCTTGAATTTGATTGTCTTCAATCTCAATATCGTTCAATATGGCCAGCAGTGACTGATCATGGATCGATCTCCCTGAGTAAGAGCCAACATGGTAATACTGGTATCGGTCACTACCTTGTTTGAGAATACGAAAGTAATCAGTAGCTTTGTGTGTTCTCATCAAGCTGGGGGGTCCATTTGAAATGAATATTTCTCCTTCGGAAATGTTCAACATCATCTGATTCACAATAGTGTCACTACTATCGTCAGATAAAAATAATTCCACTGTGAGGCGGCTTAAATACTTTCCTGCACAGGTTTTTAGTGAAGACAGATCAAGGATCACTTTTGAGCTGTCACCATTTGTTCCAAGATAACCCAACGTTTTATGATGGCTTTTTTCCTCTATGTCTTGCATTAGTTGAGCTCGTTCTCGTCGCATTTCTGTTGTAGTTTGCTGTTGCATACTCCTCTGTAGAGATGCAGATTGACTGTGAATGCGAGTGATCCAAGCTTCACTGTTATTTCTTATCATCTCACTGTGTTTTAAGACAGTAAAATTTCCTTTCAAAACCTCTCCTATTTTCTGTGCGAATGCACTCAAGAAACTGGCATGAGATTTAGCATTCCAATGTTGCAGAGATTGTTGACACTGTTCCTGCATAGAATGGAAGCAAGCACACTTATCAATCGCTTTGTTTTCATTAGCTACAGCGTGGTTCACTTTAACTTGAGCATTTTTCCCCTTTATATTCCTTCCTCTCAAAAAACTAGTAAAATCAGGGTGACTTCCGGTCTTCATTTGATATGGTAGTGACTTTCCTCTACACTCGTACCATTTTCCAGACCCATGATTCCTCGGAATAGAATTGTGTCTCAATTTCCCCTCGACTGTTTTTTTCTTCCTGTAATCCCTTCGAAAGAGAAAAGTCCCAAATGTACGGATGCAATTTGGGTGTTTTGCATACGCCCCATAGTCTTTACCATGTCTTGTGTGCCTTCCTCCCCTGCCAGATAGGCCTGGATTGCCTAGTATTCCATCTTCGATTTTCTTTTGAGTTGCTCTGCAGTTTTGATCGTTTTCAAGATCAATTAATTGAATTTTACCGCTGATTCCTGATTTTCCAGCAGCTCCACCCATTCCAGCATCACCCCCTTGGCCTCCGTTTTTACCAAACGTTCCATAGCTAATAATGACACTATGTTTCCAACTAGTTTTAAATTCTTTGGCCTCCCCATCACGTCCTTTATAGCAGGGCGACCAACCAGCTCCGCCTTTGCCTCCATTTTGACCATTTTCCCCTCGACTTCCATTGGCGGAAAGAACCCAATTAGATGGGCATAGGCTGCCACTGACCAACAAGGTGTGACCACCAGGGTTTCCATAGCGACCGTTATCCCCATCCGAGCCCGGTTTTCCTTGCTGACTGTGCTCGTTACCAGCCTCCCCAGAAAACGCAGTGCCTGGGCGATCATTTTCTGATATAGGTAGTCCATCAGTGTTAATACTGATTGTAGGTTTGTTAGTGCAGACAGTTTTAGGTGAAATGCAAGCAAAACTAATTCCTGGAAGTGTTATGTTCGTATCAGCATACACTACTGAGTCAGCAAAAAATCTGAGATGGTCTCCTGGTTTTAGCCTCATTGGGTACTTTTCTAGCCATTCTTTAAGGGATGCATCTGCTCCTACAAAAGTTCCAGCCACAAACTTCACATTGAAGATTCGATAGTCATCCTTATGCTCATAAGAAATAGTGTAGCGTTGTAGCATGGGCGACAGCAGTGCACTTAAATGGCTTAGATACTCCTGCAAGTATGAATAGTGATTCTTGTTTGAGTTTAGGTACTCTTCCACCTGTTTTCTGGAGTCTAGTGAGATCAATTGCTTATTAATGAATGACAATATTCTTGTGTATAATGAAATCTGTGATTGGTAAAGCTGATGTTTCTCAGGTGTGTATTCACTGGACTCTTTGTTACATTTTTCGTATTGTTTGTTGAGATTTTGTATCTGTTTGAGAAAATCATTAATTTCTTGCTGCTGGTTTTCTTCTGGTGGCTTTTGAAGGAAGCTATATGAAGTTGTCGCTTGGTGTACATCTGTTTCGATTTGCTCCAACACTTCCATCACTCTGACACGAGAATCAATGAGATACAAGCAAAATGCTGTTACGCAATCAATGACCACCCTGTGAAAATCATCGGTATCAAATATATCCTTCTTCTCCTTGAATAATTCTGAGAAAGATCTAAGGAATTGACTGACAAGTTCTTTTGGACAAGATTCAAAGTGTGCCGAGAAAAAATCTAGAAACTTTTGCACAACGGAACATTTTCCAATACTTTCGAAGTCATGCAACAAAATAATCTGGCTAGTATTGTCACCATCTTTGCTTTCAATACTGTCATCAGATTGATTCGGATTGCCAAAAAGCTGATTCTCTGACAAATGCCCATATCTACATTCTAAGAGATGATGAAATAGATCACGGAATTTTAGGAGTGGACCATCTACTGCAATCCCTTTGTCCAAGTTAAACAAATCAATATCCTCACCAAAATGTTCAAAAATCAAATAATCAGATCTCGAAAAGTGAAATTGATCGTTATAGCAAGTACTAGGTACCAAAGCAGCCACCTGCTTTGGAGGGAGCTGAGCTTTTGCCTTATTCTCAGCCAAGCACTCTTCTAGGAGGGATACCTATAATATCATAGCATGTAATAATTATTGATGATGAATTTACAACTTGAAATAGTAACACAGACCACAAAATGTTTAGGGGAAAAACTAAAAAGCATGGAGTGGGGGAGAAAAACATTATATCCATCCGCGTATTTAATCTCGAATTAATCTCGATCCTTTACTGCAAATTTTCTAGCATTTAATATAGCACGCATGCATAGTACACACATTTGTAAGCTATTACAGGCAGTTTTTGCAAAGGATAATAATTGCAATGCTATAACCATGGAATTTAACTGTTCTACTGTCTCTATTATTCCCTACTTCATTTATTTCATTTCCCTGCCATTCTACTTCCTTTTAACAAAAAATGATCAGGTATACCGTGATATCAACGATGACAACATTTTCTGAGATCAAAATGAACTTATGACATACAGAATCGTCCAAGTCAACAATGGGTATGAATGTACTTGTTTAACGGAGCGTATTACTAGCCATAGGTCCGTGGAATCAATCGTCTACTACCAACGTTACATTTCCTTATTTGTAGTGCTGTGTATATAAGCTGATAACACGTTTGATCTAATTTCATTAAGCAGTACAACAAATAAAATTATCAGTATCCAGCAGTTTGACATGTATATTGCATGCAGGACGATATTAATTCCGCGTAGTAATCCACATCCTCTCATTTGCTCTTGGTTTAACTATAGTGTATCGTATAGCGAATATATTTCGAGGGTATAAACTTTCGTGTTGCATGTATATACCGCGAAAATTTTTAGTTATATCCTAGAATATTAATATCGCACACATGCATGCGCAAAACACTGTAGTCCACGAAAATTAAATCCACTACACCAATCCTACAGAGTACTATATATAGAGTAAATCATTAAGCTTCTAAGGCATCAAAATCGTCAGCTACAAGGGCATATAATTCATGAATAAAACAAGATTGATTCTAACTAACGTCCGAAACACCAACAGGTGGCTATGAGACGGGACTACTAACCAGCAAAAAATGGATGGGCCAAGTTGATCACTAATTCCGTAGGAACTGTGATTACTAGAAAAGAGCTGCCAAATAGTTCGATTTTTGGGAGAGCGTAATCTATCTCGGATTGGCCTAGAGAAACACCAACGAGTGCATGTGGAAACAATCAAGCGGGAGAGAGCCGTACATCAATCCGTCACGTCACTCACAGGCCAATTTAACAATGGAAATGATTTATTAACGAGTGTTGCAAGCTGCGCTGTGCTAATACCTCTCGCCATGTTTTGCTTCACAATAATTATAATTATTGTTGACACTGAACCACACAGTCATTATAGAAGAGGAGCTTAAGGTTACGGTAAACAGTTTGCTCATGAATATTCATGATTTCTTATCTGAATGATTTTTTGTGAAACTATAAGTGCCATGATAGAAGTTTGAAGCATATACATATCGATGTATCAATCTGTATGACAAGTATCAATCTTCAAAACATCTTTCAGTGCCGTGGAAGCGCGATCAAGTTTACTAGAAACAACACAAACTAGTAGTCATTTTATACTTCGAACAATACTTCTAGGTTTGTGTTCTTGCTCTGTGTTCTTGCTCTGTGTTCTTGCTCTTATAGGGTACTTATTATCATACTGGAGGGCTACTTTTGTTCCAGGCCAGGAAAAACTCACAAAAAAAATATTTATTTAAAATGGCTGAAATGCAGAGCCAAGGAAAACAGCCTCTTGTGAGCTTTCAGTAGTATTTTTAAAAATATATCTTTGTGTGGCCTTGCATAATATAGTTAAGCTACAGTAGACTGTAATTAATGAGCAAATGGTTTACCGTAACCTTAATGGAATAGACTTTTATCTGATGCCTGATGAATGGATCTTCAAGGATATAGAAGTCAGAGATTAGAAGCATGTTCAATACCAGTAGAGTCAATGAAAAAGAAGGTGGAATCAAGGGCCGGGCAGTGTACTAGCCACCTCTAACGCCATATAATTATTTTACTACGTAAAAGGACAATTAAACGTGTGAATAATAGAGAAGTCTAAACTAGGCATAACTCGCATAACTCGAGAACGAAGCATTATTTTGCAAATCGGTTATCCACAAATAAAAACATGACTATAAAAACTCTTATTTGCACTTTATACACACACTACCGTATACCTCGCTTGCGCATGCATGCGTACCGAGGCATAATAACTATAGAAAAGAAAAGGTCACCAATTGAGGAAAATCTACCAAGGCCTATAAACTAGGCCTAACTCTTACTCACTAATCTTACATAGACTTATTAAACAGGTAATTTTCGTGGGGTAAAATTTTCGTTATTTTTGTGGGCAGGCTGACCTACATGAAAACGTAGGCGTGGTTTACCGGAACAGTGCAGGCAATGAAGTCAAACGAAATTTTTACTCACGAAAAGGTCACCGTTTTCGAGTTGAACGAATTTTAACCCCACGAAAATTACCTGCTATATATACGGTAGTCAGTCAGACAAAATGCGGTTTTTGAGCAATTTTGCAATGATAAATAGATGTGAATGTTTTGGACTATTATAGCACATCACAGTGGCGTAGGCAGAGGGGGGCTGACGGGGCTAGAGCCCCCCCTTTTGTGCTTCATCAACTCCAACTCAGCTTGAATCACCTTGATCTGTCAATCTATTCTGCACTTAGCCTCGATCCCAGGCCGAGTTTTCGCTTTTATAACGGTTAGGCGAACAACTAGGCCTGGTACTAGTTGTCTGCGCATGCGTCAGTCGTTCGTCAGATTCTGACGAATGGATATTCTCGTTCACTTTCGTGACATTTATATTCGTGTACTATCGTGTACTAGAAGTCAGTTCCCGTTTTATCATTATTGGAATGGCTCTTAGCTGAAGCTTCTCTCTTCTCTGAAGCTTAGAAAACATTACTCTGAAGACTGAACAACAAGGGAAGAGGTATAAAGCTTTGTCAAGCTTGTTAAGGTCAGACATTTTTGTGTGGGCCCTGTGCTATCAAATCTTGTTCATGTTTGGCAAGATCTAGGTAGACTATAGTTTCATCATTAATATGGTGGATCAAGTGAAGAGTGTGAGCTAGAGAACTTGGTGCTGCCATCATTAGCTCGTCGACAATGACACTATAACCTGTTTAATACGAGAAATTTAATATAGATCTACACGTATTTAGAATGTCTATTTCTCTGTACAGGAGCAATGGCTAATATCCAGCTATCCCAACAGTGCTCCGCTTGGCTATACTAACGGACGAGACTGGACAGTTTGAGGTAAGGGTTTAACCGTCTTTGTAATTATTGTCCTATACTTACAGGACTGGAGTATGACCTGCTCGTTCGAGCGTTGCTGGGTAGCTCAGACTGACAGAGGCATCAAGAGAATCTACGTTTTCTCAAGAATTACGAGTTGGGGCCTAGAATCAGAGAAGTCCAGCAGCCTGCTAAATCTTTTTGAAACGTAATTTGAAGGCATTCAATCATCCTGAAGTTGCCCTGGGTCACTGTAATCGTGCTGCAGCACAACTGGCAACTCCCCAGGCCCTCTCTATGTGCATCTTTTGTGTACTCACTCTGTGCATTTTCTGTGTACAAATTTCGATTATAAATATTTTTGCCGACCACAAATACAAAGAAAATTTGACGCATGCGCAGACAACTAGTACCAGGCCTAGTTGTTCGCCTAACCGTTATAAAAGCGAAAACTCGGCCTGGGATCGAGGCTATTCTGCACTGTACTGTATGCGTAGTTACTAGAATGATGTCATTCAATGGAAATGTGGGCAGGGTCATCTATACTGCGCATGCTTACTGCTGATGAAAAGTGATGATCTGGTAAAATTCCAAGCTATCAGCGCCTGCTCTGGCCCTGCTCAACAGATTTGAGCCCTGCCCTTCCCAAAATCCTGGCTACGCCACTGCATCAGGGTTATATTCAGTGAGGGGGGGAGGGGGGGGGCAGGACCTCCAGACCCCCCTTACTTAATTCATTTTCTCCCTCAAACCATTAATCAACTTACTCTGCACACGTACTTATACATGCACTTAAGGCTAAGAAACTAGCTGTGCAGATCTGTATAACAGGTCTGCACAGCTAGTTTCTTATATCTCTCTGCCATGCATGCATGGAAAGAGATATAACAGTAAACATAGCAGTCTATATAATTATATACACACACAAGCACACTACCATACTAATCAGTGGCGTAGGAAGTGGGGTGGCTCCAGGGGCTAGAGCCCCCCCCCCTTGTTGGAGAGCAATGTTTAGCTTGAACTGTTGAGCTAGCTTAGCTACAGCTGCTGGCTGTAGCCAGCTAGCTGTAAATTACATGATTATTTCAATGATGGGCTAGGTTTCAAAGTCTTTAGCGCAAAGTGATAGATAACGATTGATCTATGAGCCTAGTCTCGAATTCCAGCCTCTTTCAGTCTTTGCAAGAATACGAAGTTTTGGAGGGCGTGGCCAGACTACTATGAGCCCCCCCTTGCAAAAAATCTTCCTACGCCACTGCTAATGTATGCTTCGGTGTGCGCATGCGCAGTGAGGTATACGGTATAGTGTGCATGT
The DNA here is from genome assembly GCF_963675165.1 of Halichondria panicea. Taxonomy (NCBI): domain Eukaryota; kingdom Metazoa; phylum Porifera; class Demospongiae; order Suberitida; family Halichondriidae; genus Halichondria; species Halichondria panicea. The sequence goes on from NC_087388.1 coordinate 4,127,987, forward strand.
ATGTGTAAGTAATTCTCAACGAGCGCTGATAAGCTTCACTGCATACATACAAATGAATAAATAACTCAACGAACCTCTTTCCGTAGTTTCTCATATTCAGAATTTGAAGTACCTAGACTTAACCTCCTTTCTGAAACCTGCAGTCGGCATTCTTCCAACTTTCCTTGAAGAATTTTCATCTGCAATTGAATCATATAACTTGAATTCTGGCAATCAAATTTGAAATTCATACTTGAGGCTATAAACTATGAAAGCATTATTAACTTACTATAAAACCCAAAAGCTTAATTATAGAAGTGAGTGGGTTAATAAATATATTCATAATCAGCACATTATATTGGATGTTAGCCTCGATTCAAGGCCGATTAAAATACGGCCTGGTACCTATTGCATGGGTGATAGTGCACATGCGCTTCAAATTACCCAGATATGGATAATCATACTACGAACGTAAAACCTTAGTAAATTATACCGTAAATTACTGTATTTATCTTCTAATTTATCGGACAGCAAAAAATAATCATTTTGGAAATTGTCCGGGTATAATTGGAACAGACTTTTATAGAGCATACGAAGTGTCCGGAATAATTAGAACAAGCAAGCAGCTGCATGCGAGCTAGCTAGTTTAATAGAACAGTGTGCGACTAAATAGTTGCACTAGCTATCTAAAACTATACCTATACTCAAAGCTATCTAACTGCAGCACTCTAAGCCTTACTTGCCGTCTATGAATGTAACTCAACTTTTCAAGGTATTGTCTGGATATTTAGTAATATTGAGTGTCTGTTGTATTAGAACAACGAAAATTGCCCAAAAGAGTGTCCGGGGTAATTAGAAGTGTCCGATAAATTAGAAGATATACGGTAGTTCGTTTACTAAGAATATATTACGTAATACTTTATCTCCATGGCTGAGTTTCGTGAAGCTGCATGTGGTTTATGCAATCTATTGCGTTGGTGTAGAAGGCTTGAACACTAGTCTAATAAAGACAGAAGAGGCTCTCATCTACATCTACGATCGTCCTATAGCCAGGTTGTCTTCGCAAGTAGCAGTTAAGAGGCACCATACACTTCCCATAGACTGTACACATCCAAGCTAAGATATCCTGACCATACAGCCGTCATATAGAGGTAGATGAGAGCCTCTCTGGCTTCAAACTAGTGTGAAAGCCTTCTGGAACAACGGAACAAAGAGCTAAGCTCATGTACATAGATAGAAAATAGAAGAGAGAAAGAAAAAGGGGATTCCCCAGATTCTTGAATAAACTAACGCATGCACACTATAATCATGCAATAGGTACCAGGCCGTATTTTAATCAGCCTTGCATGAATCGAGGCTAATTGGATGTATATAGGTACGATCCGTTCCACTTGCCTCTGCGGTAAAGTGTATGTTTACCCCTTCACGTAGGCCCATATACTTGGGGAGGTAATTGATACATGCATATAAGGTATACCCATAATAATAGTAACTTTCCAAAATCAAACACATTTGCAATGTGAAAATTGCTAAGAGCAGCAAAAAGCGTGGAAAACAAGCAAGCAGAAGATAGTACATCAATCAGTTACAACGTCACTAGCCTCGATACCAGGCCGAGTTTTCGCTTTTATAACGGTTAAGTGAACAACTAGGCCTGGTACTAGTTGTCCGTGCATGTGTCAATCGTTCGTCAGATTCTGACGAATGAATATTTTCGTTCACTTTCGTGACATTAATATTCGTGTACTATCGTGCACTTGTAGTCAGTATCCTGTTTATTATTATTGGAATCGATTTGAATGGCTCTTTGCTGAAGTTTCTATCGTCCCTGAAGCTTAGAAAACATTATTCTGAAGACAGAGCAACAAGGGAAGAGGTATAAAGCTTCGTCAAGCTTGTCAGGGTCAGATATTAAGATCTATAGACTGTATAGTTTCACCATTGATCTATATCTTTAATATGGTGGATCAAGTGAAGCTTAAGTGTGAGCTAGAGAACTTGGTGTTGCCATCATCAGCTCGTTGACAATGACACTATAACCTGTTTAATACGAGAAATTTAATATATAGATCTACACGTATTTTAGAATGTCTACTTATTCTACACAGGAGCAATGCTGGGCTAATATCCAGCTATCCCAACAGTACTGGCTGGAGTGGAGTAGGAACAGGGGCGGTCAGGGGGCCAGTGGCCCTCCCAACTTCAGAACAAGGGGGCCTGGCCCCCCCAGTTCAAAATAAATTGGCTTGAATGGGCTCACCCTTCCTGAGTTGGATAGGTGTTCTATTGACAAGGAGAAATGAATTTGTAAGCAGAATGAAAGAAGGATTGCTTTTTTGACGCTTCTGAATGATAATAACTCTTGTAACATGTTTTATTGAACGCAATTCTGCTGTATACGGCACATAATTATACATAATGTATACAACTTCGGTATGTGTGTGTGTGTGGGTTTTGAGAGTACAATTAATTATTATAATAATTATACACTTTAGTTCTTGTTCAGAGCTTCACACCACCGAAGTGGCCCCCCCAACCTTTTAACTGTTCTTATACTTCACTATGGCTATACTATATAACAGACGAGACTGGACAGTTTGATGTAAGGGTTTAACCGTCTTTTAATTTTTCCACAGGACTGGAGTATGATCTGCTCGTTCGAGCATTGCTGGTATAGTTCAGAGGCATAAAGAGAATCTATATTTCTCAAGCAAAGTTTACCTGAGTTACAATTAGGGGCCTATAGAATCAAAGAGGTCCAGCAACCTGCTAAACCTTCTTGTCAATCATCCCGAAGTTGCCCTGGGTCAGTATAATCGTGCTGCAGCACAACCAGCAGTGAAGCAGCTTTCTATAATTATGTGCATTTAGAAAATGCTTGTAGTAATACTGCAATCTGATAGGTCACTGAGAGGTCCATTATTTCACTTATGGACCTGAGGTCTTCTAAGTAGGTCTATTATACTGATTATGCCTACAGGCAAGATGATGTCAAGATTAACTTGTATGGAACATGGCAACATCACACAGTTTATGTTGAAGTCATAGTAACGATGATACAGTGCATCATTAAAAATTTTTTTTTTTTAAGTTTTGCGTTCTGCATGCAGTGCCGCTTTGCAGCTTTTATCTCTCTCTTGCAGCTACAATAGCTAGTGCTCTAGTGCAGAGCTAACTACTATGACAATAGCAACTTTTTATTTGCAATGCGGATTCTCAAGAAACAGAAACTGCCTTCATCAATGTGATTTTTTTTATGTAGACTAGCCAGAGCAAAGCTTTAACGTTGCTTGAGGCTTGTAGAAACTCTTGGTTTCAGAGTCTTCTTTGTGTTGATATAGCCTAGCTTGCTTAGCACTATTCTAAACCAGTTATAGGCCTCGTCAACGGTCACTATGAAGTTTTGAGACCCTCAGGCCCTTAGTAGCACCCTCGCTACGCTCGAGATGCTACAGCCTCGGGCCTTCAGGTCTCAAAACCCCATAGAGACCTTGGACTCAGTCTATAACTATTATTTAGAAAATGCTTGTCACAAATGGTGCAATCTGATTGGTTACTGAGAGGTCCCTTATTTCACTTAGAGACCTCAGCAGAGGTCTTCTACAGAGGTCCATTATATGTATTTGCCTATGGAAATTTATGTTGAAGTCATAGTAACCATGATGCAGTGCATCATTAAAAAATAATTTTTTAAAAAGTATATATTTGTGTTCTGCGGTGCAGCTTTGCAGCTTTTGTCTTACTCTTGCAGCTACCAATAACTAAACTAACTACTATTAAAGTAGAATAGCAAGTTTCTATTAGCAGTTTTTGCTATGCATGGTTCTCAAGAGACGGAAACGGCCTTCAATGTGAGTTTTTTATGTAGACTAGACTAGCCAGAGCGAAGTTTTAACGTTGCTTGAGGCTTGTAGAAACTCTTGGTTGCAGAGTCTTCTTTGTGTTAATACAGCCTAGCTTGCTTAGCACTATTCTAAATCAGTTATAGGCCTCGTCCAATGGTCACTATGGGATTATGAGACCCTCAGGCCCTTAGTAGCGCCCTCGCTGCGCTCGGGGGCGCTACAGCCTCGGGCCCTCGTGGTCTCATAGACCTTGGACTCAGTCTATAACTATTATATATACTCACTTTGTACATTTTCTATTCATTATCTTGGTATAACCGACCACAAATACAATGAATATAATATAACATTATAAGTAGCCTCGATTCCAGAAGGAGAAGAATGGCCTGGTATTCTTTGCATGCATGCGTATGCACGAAATTATTCAGTATTTCATCACTGTAAATTTCATGATGCGGACAAAGTACACACTGTCAGAGGAAAATTACATAAGAACATGTGGCGTATAGCGGGATATATTTCGAGGGTATAAACTTTCGCGGATTGACTGTTAGAAAGGTTTTTGCGGATTGGAATTTCACGGAATAGCAGCCTTTCTGCAGCATGCATACATGCGATATTTAATTTGTGGGTATAAATTTTCGTGGTACATGCTTGATCAGCGAAATCCGCAAACATGTATACCCTCGAAATATACACGCTATATACGGCAGCCTTCAAAGACACTACACGTACTTATCTCTAAGAAATGACACAAGAAATGGGGAACTCAGTCATCTTTGCACAACAGTTAATATAAGATGTATATACTTCATGTAACACAAACTACTTACTTCAGAATACTATAGTACGCATGCGTTTACTGACTATCAAATTAAACGGATTATCCACTTTTTGGGGTAATAAGTACGCGCAATGTATACCAGGCTGCTTGCGTGTTCCAGCTGTAACTGCTCAACGGTTACAATGCGACGAAAACTAACAGAACAGCTTTTATAGGCTTCTTGGATTTTGATTCGTGGATTAGACTTCAGGGCCGTAGATATCTTAGGTTTGCAGGGGTGGCAAAATAACAGCTGACAATTTTTACTAAAAAAAAAGGTCAACTGTTATTTCATATCCTCTGAGTATGGCAACTTCCAACTTGCTGTGGCACCAACTTAGAGCAACGAGCTCAGAATTTTATCTAAAAAAAAGGTCATAACTTATTCTCAGCAGTCAGCACGGCATCAGATAGCCCTGCCCACATCTCATTGGGCATGTGCAGATCAATAATTTTAGCAGACTTGAGAATGCCAGGGGGGCAACTGCCCCCCCCTGCCCCCCGCTGTCTACGGCCCTGGACTTGTGTACATACATCTATTGTTATCTGGTATAATTATCATTGTGGCTTACTGGTATACCAGAACCTCAAGAAAAAGAGTGGTTTAACCTTGTGGAAAACCTAATTTGATTCACTTGCCACAGGATCATGGGATTTTAACATGTGGGGTGAGCGCGCATGCATGTGCATTACATCCAGGAATAATTATTAAAGGGTGAGTCTGCAAAGAGATCGAGTCAAGTTCACAAATGGCTACTATATATAATTATAGGTAGCTGCTTAACGGATCTTTTCTGACTCTTGTAAGCTAACAAAAACCTAGCAATTTAGTGCAAGGCTAACTCATATGTTGAATAGAAAGTTTGTGCTAACGGATGATGCTATAAAAGATTCTGAAGAGACTGCAACAGCCTTCAATGAGAGTCAAACTAGCCATAACTCGAGAAAGAAGCTTTATTTTGCTAATCCACGAATCAAAATCCAAAAGAACGTGGCTAGAAGCCTATAGAAGCTGTTCTGTACCGTTGAGCAGTTACAGCTGGAACACGCACACATGCACACACACACACACAGTCTGTGTTACCGTATCCCTCGTGCGGCTACGCCTCGAGGCATAATAAAGCGCTATAAGATATTGGATATAAATGAGGGTCTAGCCTATATTTAGCCTCGATTCCAGGCCGATTAAAATACGGCCTGGTACCTATTGCAGGGGTGATAGTGCTCATGCGTTAGTTTATTCACCAGAATCTGGGGAATCCCCTTTTTCTTCCTTCATCTATTTTCTATCTTTGTAACATCAGCTTAGCTCTCTATTGCGTTGTTCCAGAAGGCTTTCACACTAGTCTGAAGCCAGAAGAGGTTCTCATCTACCTCTATGACGGTTGTATGGTCAGGATGTCTTACCTTGGATCTGTACAGGCTATGGGAAGTGTGTGGTGCCTCAAACTGCCACTCGCAAAGACAACCCGGCTATAGGACCATCCTAGATGTAGATGAGAGCCTCTTCTGTCTTAAAACTAGTGTTCAAGCCTTCTAGACCAACGCAATAGACGGCATAAGCCACAGCTTCACAGAACTCAGTCTTTGAGATAAAGTATTAGGAACATATTCTTAGTAAACGGACTAATTTCCGGATAATTTACTAAGGTTTTACGTTCGTGGTACGATTACCCATATTCTGGGTAATTTGAAGCGCATGCGCACTTTTACCCCTGCAATAGGTACCAGGCCGTATTTTAATCGGCCTTGAATCAAGGTTAGCCTATATTTAGCTGCATCTTTAAATAGCTATACTTACATTGAAAGTTATAATTTCCCTGGGAATTTCCATGGGATTTCCCTAGGTATACAGGTGTATACAATTTGTGGACTTGGGAATTATGATAATTATACATTCACTATCAAAATACCAAAATAACAATAGCAATGCCTCTTGCATGCCTCTTGCATGCATGCCTGTTGCCATGATTAACATTGCATGTGCAATCTTTTCTGACTTACTTGTAACTTTGAGTTCCATAACCTCAGCTCAATAATCCATTTATTCATTGGGCTGACAGAGGCTATTACTCCCACTTGACCAATTCCACTCTTTAACGTAGCTTGTAATCGTTTGTTTCTTTCAAGAGCAACACACATTGGATTTACGTCTTGAGAAGTTTGCTTGTTTAACTGCGATTCAGAAGTGGATATGGATACTGATGATCTGCTTGTTGATGCAGATTTTGATGGTGAAGAATTTCCCACATGATCTACCTGACACTTTTTTTCCTTGGTTGCTACAAAATAATGTGTTATGATTACTGAACATGTAACTTTATGTCGGCTGTAGCCATGCATGCATGGATATACGCACATGGATATACGTATGAGCTATGACACCACATTCTTTAACTGTGTCTACATATAATAATTAATACGGGTTACCGGCCAACCTTGGTAGAATTTTACTATTAATCATTAACTTACCAATACTAGATACAATCATCTGGTCACTGCAAGCCTGGCTTATACTCCCACACCTATTGCCTGCAGAAGATGCAGTGTTCTTCTTTTTCGGCCTAACCCTACTAGGCATAGCTGCTGGTGTGTGTGTGTGGGGGGGCTATACTTATTTAGTTATTAAAATAGGATTTAGTCTTACCTGTGTAATTTCCACTGGATCTCTACTACTGCAAAAAGCACATGCAGGTTTGTATATGAGAGTACTCACTTTTATACTAGGGATACACTGGAGTTGCAAGCCTCGCTACGCATGCGCATGGAATAATTATAGCATCTGGACCTAATAATCATCGTCACATAAGAAAGCTAGGTGTATGTGCATTCAATCTGGTAAAGACGTCATAATGGTCGACACACAAGAAAACTAAATTTAAGTTCGATCGTCCAGGGCCCGGTTTAGCCATGCACTCCTGGCTGTTGCTGAGGTCTAAGACTGTGAGCCGACGTCCCTCAGAACAGTACTGTTCGCCTAGTCGAGCGTCGCCGCCCTCCGGGCAACGGTAGAGGGCGGCGGCCCCCCACTACTGTTATGCTGCAACAGACAGTTTACGAGTCTAGTCATGAGGTACCGTAGAGCTCATTTTGCCTCCGCCAATCACCACGTGCACCACTGCCACCGCCGCGCCACGAACATAACCCTCGCCTTGTGCAAAATCCGGTCAGGGACAATGGGACAGAGTACACTGGAGTGCAGAGTGCAAACCTTGCGACACATGTGCAATTTTGAGCGTGGGTGGAACCGTATCCTAGCCTAGTTGGGCGGAGTCCAACCAACTGTGTGAGTTGGTTGGACTCCGCCCAACTAATCCTAGCCTAGCCTGTACTAGTGTGCATTGCGGTATAAGATTAAGAGTATGATTTCCGTGATATAGAATCTAGTGATCATACACTATTACAGACTAGATCTATAAATATGTATGCACTAGTCTAGCGCTGGATCTACATGTCTATCACCTTAAAGGATCTAAAAAAAGTTTATGCTGCGACGTTTGCAGCTCGAAACAAATGGCGAAACATCTTACTAGATCTGGATGTTGATAGTTCCACAATTGATAGCATTAGTACTAAATGTCGTGACATTCCTGACGACTGCTATCGTGAGGGACTGGCTTATTGGCTGAGAGGTGAAGAGAGAAGTTGGAGTGATGTGGTGGAGGCTCTGTCTAGTCCCACTGTGGGATATGATGACATAGCCATGATGATTGAAAGAGAATATAATATTGACGGTGAGCGTTTGTTGCTAGTTTCTAGAACGTTCATTATCAATAAACTCTGCACAATAGTGGCCAGTTATTTATGATTCACAGTCTTTAACGTAGACTTAAGAGTCCATAATAAAAGAGAGAGTATCAAACGCATGCACTGTGCATCAGATGTATTCGGAAAGTAACGTGACTTCCTGTCTGAAACGTGTGATCAATAATAATTTGGCAATAACATTATTGCTGCCTCGAGGCAAGTGAACCAATTTGAACGCTAGACTGGAAACCACTCCCCTTCTCTCTAGGAGAAAGGGACTAGCAAGTTGCTGTGTTGAGAGTTGTCCCGTTGGAGAACAAATCACAAAAATACGTAATGCGCGGGTGATATATTACTTTAGCCTCGAGAACAGACCGCCAGTGATGTACTCATACTCGAGGCCAATTATATTTTGTGCTGTAATAGTTAGCGCATGGGCGCGGGCGGTGGGTGGCACATGAGTATTTGTGACGTTTGCATTCTTGTGGGAGCGTGACACTGGGGACAACTCTCAACACGGCAGCTTGCCAGTCCTTTTCTCCCAGAGAGAAGGGGAGTGGTTTCCAGGCGCTCGGATTGATCAGTTACCAAGCAGGAAGTCACAAGGTAATGCTCTGGTTCGATACTCTCTTTCTTTTATTATGGACTCTTGGTCGAACCTATAGATAGTATTATGGCGCTTATAGCTTGGTTTGTATATAAAAAGGGGCGTGCATGTAGATCTACATGATGAGGTTGACAGTATCTTGGCAACAATCATGAATTAACTATCGTACAGTAACACAATCAATGTATGTACGTGCAGAGAAAAAACTTAAGCGCATACATGTAGCTATAATTATAATCGTACGCGTGTTTTGTTGAATCAGCACATTTCTAGGCTTTTGTTAATCACCTCTACATGAAACTTTTAATGGCCATCAGTATCTTTATCACTGCATACCCTGATAAAATGATGCAACACATAGACACTATACAACAGTGTCAGTCTATTAAGTAGGTGTGTTCATAATTATAGGCATTCACGGTCATGCCTCGTTAAGTCAGTACACCATTATGTCCGAAACCTTTTAGCTGCTTTCTGTACAACTTCTTAATGTAAGTCTGGCATAATACTATGGTAAATGTATATGGCACCCTAATAAATGTGTTATAAATTATACAGTTGGAGGATCCCCAGAACCCAAAAAGTTGAAAATTGAGGGCCATCAGCAGGTGAATGCAGGTATGAAAAGTTAATACTGATGCCGCTGTGTGTGAAATGTTCATTTAATTTATGCAGATCAGCAGAAGATTAATAAAGAGTTGTTAATAAACATGAAAGAAAACATCGGAAATGGTGCATTTGGTATAGTCTTTAAAGGTCGATACAAAAACCAGCCATGTGCCATTAAAGTGTTACACCATGTCGCAATTGAAATGCAGACTGATCTTCCAGCTGGACAAGGTATGAAGAAAATTAATCAAGCCTTTCAGCGCGAGTGTGAACTTTTAGAATCATTTCGTCATCCAAATATTGTGAGGCACTTATCAACCACAAAGCATCCCAAATCCAACAACACTTTGTTGGTCACAGAGCTGCTGGACTGTAACTTGAGATCCTATAATATCTCTAAAGAAACTCAACTTAGTAGTCATGGTGAAGTAAGCCTCTCCAAAGATGTAGCCTCTGGTCTCGCTTACATTCATAGTATGAATATCATCCACCGTGACCTTTGTGGTGATAACATTTTACTGAAAGTTGGCCAACCAATACCTGTAGCAAAGATTTCTGACTTTGGAATGGCCAGATTTATTGATCCATCCAGACTTAGTGCCACGTTAACAGCTATCGGACATCGTATGGGGTACCTACCTCCTGAGGCTCTCCGAATTCCCTATGAGAGCTATGATCATACTCTAGACGTTTTCTCTCTTGGGGTGATCATGGTTCAGATAATTCATCGATTAGACACAATAAAAACAGCGGAAGATCGATCGTTGTTTGCTGGAAAGATTCCTAAATCACATTTCCTTAAGGGTATTGTTATAAAGTGCTTACAGGAGGATAAAGATCGAAGACCAAGTTCCAAAAGTGTTGGTGAGTCACTGTTTTTGTCATAATTATTTCTGTGTATAGCTATAAAATAATGTAGCTGATCGTGATCTGATTAGACCATAATTATGCCTGCATGAATAGCCAGAGGAGGTACGATATCTGCAAGGCGCAGAAAGTGTTGGATGCACCATATTCTCCAGGTCAAAGTTTACTAGCACATCAAGCAACTTTGCCAACTCCAGGCAGATTTGAAGCTGCAGAAACCATGTTTGATTAAGCTGATGACAATAACTTAAAGCATGACTCTTGCCAGCTAATAGCTCAGTGCTATATAGTGCAGTGGCAGGTAACACGCAATTGAACTTTGATCCCAATGTAATAAAGAATGTGGTATATCCAACACTTAATTCCTGCGCCTCGTGGATGTTGTACCTCCTCTAAGTTGAAGCCAGGCTAGGGGAACTCTGGAGTCCACAAACATGTTAATACATAAGATATTGCATAATGTTTGTGACCTACTATTTATATTTTTTATGAAGGATTTGAATTGGCCAAACAGATGTCAATGGCAGATACTATGAACTACACTCCCTTCGGAGATAAAAAACTAAACGAAGCAAAAATGGCACATACACCACCTGATAATGTCAACCGTCAGGTATATAAACTCTTAGTAAATTATCTACTGCGGCAAGTATTTATGGCTGCATGCCTGCATGCACTAGAATTTCCAACTCTCCGTCAGTATAATATATAATTCTTAGGTTTGAGTATTATGTTGAATATAATAATAATAATATTATCATTTAGAATCCTCCCGCTAAGTTGCCTGTTGTCAAGGTTCTAAGAAGAGGAAAAGACATGCCTATTAAATCGTGGAGCGATGTTAGGAGTGTTACTATTGGAGAAGTGGTGTATGTTGGAGGAAGTACTGCTGGAGGAAGTCAGGATGCTGGTTGTACAGTAATTAAATTTTACTTTCAGCAAAACTTGTGGACTGTACTCCCACAGTACAAGGTTGATGAGTTTGCTATGGTGTGCTTCCTTGATCAGTTAGTTTTAATTGGAGGATTGGATCCTACAAAAACTATCATCGTGGATTATATAGCAATGTTCGATAATACAGTCAACAAATGGACATTTCCGTACTCGCCACTAAACATTGCTCGCTACGATTCAACAGCTATCTCCTCGAACCAAAGCATTGTGGTCGCTGGAGGATGGATTAACTGTGAAAAGAAGCGAATTAGGTCTACCTCTGTTGAAGTGTTTGATCTTTCAACAAATATGTGGTTCATAGCTGATTCCCTACCTATTGCCCGATCAGCAGCCAAATCTAGTATGCTTGGAAATACCCTCTATCTCTTGGGTGGATTTGACGACATTAAATCCTACAGAACTGTACATAAAGTTGTATTCAAGGAACTTTTCGACAAAGCTGTAAGGGAGAGAAATAACCCTGGATCACTTCAAACTACCCTTTGGCAAACCGTTGAACGAACTCCACTTGGTCGATGTGCAGCGCTTAGCATCGAGTGCTATCTCTTGGCTATTGGTGGGTATAATGAACAATTCCGAGCCTCCTCGTCCATACACCTATTACAGCCAGATACTATGGATTGGGTGAAGGTCGGAGATCTACCAACTGCACAACACGGATCTACGTGTTCAGCACTGTCCAATGGAGAATTTATTGTAATAGGTGGTTATGGTGTTAGTCGAGTTGATTTTATGTCTATTTTATGAAGTACGTATTATGTACGTACATACAGTAAACTCAGATACGGATTCAGAGTTATACCAAAATTAATCCATTTTTCTGTTGTTGGTTCATCAATTTTATTGGCATACGTAATGCTGACAATGTAAGTGCACTATGTCTATATAGCTAAATAAGTCTTGCTCTGCCAATATACTGGATAACTGCACCATACACAAATTTGTGTATGAATCATTTGCACCAGATGCATTCGTTGAAATCTCAGTTCCTTTAGACTCTTGGAAATAACAATTGCCTGTGCGAATAAGAGAATGGTTAATGGCCACCTATATAATTATGTAAAAGCAATTTGGCCTGGAATGAGGTCATAATTAGTGAAAGTTCAAGTAGATTCTAATGTCCGACCTCCTCTAGCTCTAGCTCTGTGTCTGACCTCCTGCTTCTTATTCTTAATTGCTTTGTTCACACGTGATCTTAACTGTACATATATATACACTGAGTCCCAGAGTCCTGCACTGAGTTGCTTGCACTGTGTAAAACCATATCTAGGATCAGGAGCCCCTGCTAAAAAGGACCAGTTTTTTGTGAGTTCAATATAAGGAGGTTGTATAATTGTAGATCTACTCACTTATAATTTTGTAGGTTTGACTATTAAAGTGCCCTCGCAGAGATCTACGTTACCTGATGCTATGAACAGTGCTGGTGTACATCAAGCAGGAGAAGCTGTAATTGAAACCCACACTGATGGCACTATAGTAGTCAATGGATGCTGGACACTGAAATACAGGAGAAAGCGTAATGAATTTGAAAGAGATGCAGGCTGTCGTTTTACGGTATGGGTACTTCCAGCAATAGTAATAGTTATAGCATTATGTGTAGGGCTTGACTGTATTTCTGGACCTGGAATGGTAGCACTTTTAGTTTCCATTTATGCTTATCTGTGTCTTTTTAAATCAACTGTCTGTTATGAGTAGAAACACACATTGTCATTCGGGTAATGTACGTATAGTCAGTATATATGAATGTTGCAAGCTAACCTCTCGGTATATTTTACTTTGCTCAAATGTATAGAATAGCTCATTAGTTTGCTTTGTATAATTTATTACGAAAATGATTTTTAACATTTGCAATTTTATTGTGGCAATGAAATTAGATTCCATCGTCTTCTATAGGTTCAACAACCCTGGCCGCGTGGCGATGTTCGAGACAGTACATTGCCTGTCATTAGACCGACTTGTTTCGCATAGTCCAATTACCGTATACTCACAGTATAGCTGGGGTATTTTTAAGACATGTACATAAAGTTGTATTCAAGGAACCGACAAAGCTGCGCTGTGAGGGAGAGCAATCTCAAACTGCATCGTTGACCCCTGAATTGGTCGATTTGCAGCGCTTAGCATCGAGTGCTATACGTATATATATATATATATATATATAAATTATATATATTGTTATCCACATATCAGATAGAGACTCAGATTTATCCATTTTTCTGTAGTTGGTTCATCAATATTATAATTATTGATGATGGCATAAAAAGGGAAAAGTAATGCTGACAATAGTAAGTGCACTATAGCTAAATAAGTCTTGCTCTGCCAATATACTGGATAACTGCACCATACACAAATTTGTACTGTCCAATCATTTGCACCAGATGCATTCGTTGAAATCTCAGTTCCTTTAGACTCTTGGAAATATCAATTGCCTGTGCGAATAAGAGAAAATGGAATAAAAAAATTAATGGCCACCTATATACCGTATTTACTTCATTAAACACCCATGGTAAAAGCTGTCTTGTCAATAAACGCCCCTCTTAAATAATCGCCCATGTATGGGGCGTGGCACTGTGGGTGGAGCTGAATTAGTACGTGGAACCAGCTGAAACAATGGCAGCATAGAATAACTATTTATGATGGCAGAGAGGACACAGAGGGAGAAACACCACTCTTAAGATTGAAGCTGAGAGCTGTGGCAGCAGCCAAAAAGAGCATAATAACTGCTGATGAGCAAGAGTTTGAAGTAGACAAAACAATGAACGCCCGTTTCGAATAAGCGCCCATCTCGTTTAAACGCCCCCTCTACAGATGCTGCTGGGAAATAAACGCCCGGGCGTTTAATCAAGTAAATACAGTAATTATATGTACAGTAGACTCTCGTTAATCCGGTCACCCTTGGGACCATGCAGCTTGGCCGGAATAGCGAGGTGGCTGCAGCTCAGGAAATAGCCACGGCTTAAAAACGACCTTACCTCGAATCTAATGACTACTTTTGCGGTTTTTGTCTCGAGGATAATGTAGAATAATGAATCATTTTGTTCTCTATTTAAGTGTAATTCAATTTTATTTGCTAAACCACACCCAAAACGTCATATCCGGCCGTAATACACGTATAAAATTACATTGAAAACCTTGTTTGGGACAGCCAGCACTGGCCGGTAACCGGAATAGCGAGTGGCCGTACTTCAGGGTGAGTTTTGTGCAGTAAACATATAGCTAGCATTCCGTGCCAAGCCAAATGGCCGGTATATCGAGGTGGCCGTACTTCAGGGAGCCGGAATAGCGAGAGTCTACTGTATACGTATTATACTGTTCACTAGTGAAAAATAAATAGAGGACTCTGGCTTTTAACAGTGAAATTTGCCCGTATTAGGGCGAGGTGGTCGCAATTCAATGGCCGCGCATTATTGCGCCTCGAATCCAATGGTGACATACTTTCGCGTGTATTTATTTCTGTGAATGAGAGTAAAATCGCAAAATTAGCACTCGCAAATAATTGGCCGCCCTCTTGTTCAATGTATCCAGATCGACATTTTGCAAAAAATTATACCAGCAAAATGTACAATAATTATATAGCGAGAGTCCACTTATTATACACCCATTATTAGCACAATAGCATTGGGTTGTACATAAAATTATAATTATGTAGCAAGCATGTAATTAGTTAAAATTAATGCATGCAGATCGAAACAGACATGCACTTACATCTCCACAATCCACTTTAGCCATAAGCAGGTCCATAAGCACTACCACTCCAGACCTCCCAACACCAGCACTACAGTGGACCAACATAGGAGAGGAGCTACCATACCGAAGACGCAGGGCATTGATGTCAGCAAGAAAATCTGTGGGAGCATGTACGTGTGGTGAATTTTACACTAATCTAACATTCAATGCATGCATGGCGTATCGAATATTAACACAGGTAGTCATCTCTGGAGAAATGCCATTATTTTTGCTATAAAAGCCAAGGCACCCATGTCCCAAAGGAATGTTTCATTTATAATACAAGTCCTCAACAATTAAGCCTATGACTTGTTCTGAAAGATTTATAATGTTATAGTAAGGTACCACGATACTAATAAACTACCTACGATGATACCGGCAACTAATTTGACGGCATTTTAAGCCAGTTCCAGTCACTGACCTAAGAATGGCTGAGGATTTTCAGGAATGCCATAGTCGGGCCAGTCAATGTACTGCATATGAGTCACCTCTCTCTCCTGCAAAATGAGTACTGAGATATACGTAGGTGTTCATTGCTAGCAAAAATTATATACTTATTATGCACACACTTCTGTACAGCAAACAAATGTAGTTCTAGTTATAGTTAGGCATGCTATTAAATTGGTCAACATGTTTTGTCCTGCATTAATGTTGTAGGGATAATTAAAAATCAATGTATAATTATATGTAAGAGACAGTCACAACTTATTACGGCTATCTATAATACCTTGGCTCTCAAGGTACAACGAAGGTCAACATAATTTATATACATTTTCACTTAACAATAATTATTATACGTACACAGTCATACTTATGGTACGCTGTTATTACGTATACTGCCCCTTCATCTACAGCAGCACATGTACCTGTCCTGATGGGATGTGTTTGACCATGAACCCTCGACTGATAGCACTAGCACTTTTCTCAACAAAAAGTCGAGACACTCGATACTGAAATAATGTGTACATAATATGTCATAAACCATAGCAACGTACAATATAATATTATAGAAAATGTATAATACAGAGCAAGAAGTATACGTACAGATATGTACTGACAATAATCTAAAATGGCAGTTACCTGTTCGAATAGCACATAGTCTGGTTTTCCATCTACACTCTCATCCGAGGGATAATATCTGAAGCACTTTGGTCGACCGTGTTCCTACAGGGATCAAAAGGAATGACACTGCATGGGTAGGCTGGTAGGTACGTATGTAAAGTCTAGTTGGCCCTGGAAGTTGTATGGTCAATTATGGCTTCATTTAGGCTTTATGTGGTTGACTAGTAAGCCAGGGACTTGTTGGTTGGAGCTTATCAGCTCTAAAGCATAATTTATATAGAAGCGCTTTTTAACTAGTTGAGTAAAGTATGACAAAGTTATGACAACATTATTATGAGGGCCCAGCTAATTGTAGACAAGCTAGTATTGGATGCAATTATTATAAACGTGGCCAAAATAACACCTCAAGCAATGCTACAAAATTATAGATTTAATTGTCGACGTTCAGGCTCACCGTCTCATTAGTGACCATGATAATAATGCGAACATCCTGCTCCCAGACCATCTGCCAGAAGTCAGTGCTGGTCTGCTCCAGCGGTCCCTGGGCTACTATGTAACTGTACGATCGGTGGTTCACCTCAAACTGTGTGTGCATGGTGTGGGATGGTGTTGAAAGTATGAGTGCATGAGAGTGTGTGTAGCTAGTGTATGGAGGTTGATGCCTACGATCAAAGCCCCTTATTCAAAGGGGTACTGTCAGCTAGTATTAAACTATTAAAATAACGTCGCTTCAGTCTCTAAAATTTCTTATGTATAAAGTCTCCGAATTATGGACAAATTCCCTAGGCAAAATGTCACGAATATCATGTTTGTGTGTGAGGGGGACTTCGGGTGTGTGTGTTTTGTCAACACAAATATATATTACTACACTACAATTATGTACCTTCACATAGTTTGCATTGACATAATCAGTGCCGGAAGTGTTGTTAGCTGGGTTGAGCTTCACCCTTGTCTCCTACAGAATAACAAGATGCATTCTAGCATGTATATAAACAAGTATTTTGATCCATATATTATACAAGATGGAAACAGGACGGTGACAATCAACATGTCACTATTACTACCACAAACTGATCGCACAAATAGGCTCCGGAACAGAAATTATAATTAGCATTAGGTATGAAAACACAAAGTTACTCACCTCATAAGGAAGAATGTCTCTGTACCTATTCTTGTGGATGTTCTCAGGGAGCTGCCCAGCATCGATATTGGCCCCCTGCATGGGTAAGAGTGCATGTCATGCCACTGAACATGGTCGCTAAAAAAGTACAGCTGAAGTTAGAACTGAATGCTTTTTACTCATGCACTCTCGGATGATGTCAATGATTGTCATACAGCACTAACTGTAAGCATAATTATAAGTACGTAGAAAACCAGTTGTATATACATAAAAATGTAACGAGCAAAGACACTCAGAGCTAAGTTATGATCTTACTGGTTTCTTCTTGGGCAGAACCTCATACTCCGTGTACAGCTTGCTGCTATTCATGATCTTTTGAAGCTCTGCTCCCTGCAAGTACATGGGATAACAGGGTAAAAATAATGCCTTTTTCATTTCATGCTAAATATTTACCAATGCTACTATTATGACTGTACTGATGAACATTTGCCTAATGAAACTACCCACTCACCCTTTGGTCTCTAGTTCCACTGGCTGCTTCTTGTTCTTGCTGCTCGGCAATGCTAAATGTCCGTATCTTGAGGGAACGGGGTGGAGTCTTGCCATTCAGCTGCTCAAGAGAACCTGTTTAGCGGGTGGTTGGTACGTATGAGCATGTAGTAATTGCAGGTCGAGACATATTGACTGCCAAAGGCTCATGAAACACATTATTGTAGGAAGACTAAGTCCAAAACCTACTCTCTGCTGTGAGAGGTACTGCATTCGTATATGTATTCTCGGCCAATCTAACGTCTAAGTAAGTATACATGTACAGATACTCAGAGCTAATTAAAAAAATAGTTGTTTGCCAGCAATCCATTAAAAGTGTCACATAATTATAGTATGTGGTAACAGCTTAAAGCCATACATGTATGCTTTGATGGCTCACCAGTGAACTTCTTCTTCCTGCCTGGCCCCAACATCTCGAAAGTCTCCTGAGAACTGTCAGTAGTGTCTTCAATGTCCATGGACCCAGTGTTTGCAAACCCTGCAGCAATTGACGACACTCTTATATCAGCGTAGGGGCATTTCAATAGTGCTTCTTAGAAACAACTGCTTCCCAAAACCGTCTAGTTCACACACAACTTTTCGTACGATTGTGATAATACCTGACAGTATCTGCAGGCTATGATAAGCCTATAGCTTAGTTTATATACTGTACAATCAACTATAGGTAGTGCTATAATCAAATTACCTTCGAACATATTCGAGCTCAAACCATACCACACTCACAGTGCGTACATGTACATTAGTGCTTGACTCAACGTTACGATAAATCAGATCAACTCTTCCTTCTAAATTAACCGAATAGTGTACAAACACTTGTTAAGTTTCAGTTTCATACACCAAATAGAACACCACGAGCACACTTATTTATTATTTAAGCCAAGTCAGGGAAATTTTTTGACTACAGCTGATGTACAAATCAGAGGAGATAACCTTACTGCATGCATGGTGAACTGCACGTACATGTATGTACACAAACCCCCATGCCAAAACATTCACCTATTAACATTCAGAACCTCAGTCTGATACGCATCAACAGCCACCACCGAGAAATATATATACCAATTAACCAAGCAACCAGGTTACAAATGAATAAAAAACAACCTCACAACAATATTTCCGAATCTTGTTTCCAAAACATGTCAGTTATATTTTAACATGGCATACACACACTAAAAATACCATTTTGATGCATTTTCTTGTCCTTTCTCTTGCGTCTACTGTATGGACTGTTCTTGGGTGTCCCGTTGGAACTGGGAAAACTACTTTGACTGGTTCTGTCCCCACCTCCAGCCACTTCTGGATCGACCCAGTCGATAAAATCCTCACCACTTGTGAAAAATGAGGGTGGGAGGGGTTCGCTTGAGAATACCAGAGGCTCGGGTCGTTTAGCGGTGTGTGAGGGTGTGGTTAGTGGGGGAGTAGGTAGTGAAGAGGCAGTGTGTGGTGGTGTGGAGTGTTTGGAGCGTGAGGGTGTGGAAGGTGTGGAGGAGTGGGCGGGACTGTACGCTTGAGACGGTGCACTGCATAAATAGAAAATGAAAACCAATTCAAATTTATTATGTGTATTGCACATCACTACACATAATTATGTACATGCATATTCATTATAGTTACAGCTACCTCCTTTCCTATGTATATACTCACGTTCTACTGGCCACTGTGGACTGTGCCGAAGTGACCACTCCATTGTGACCCACTCCGTTAGTAGTGGGGTGTACCTCGACAGTGGTCGTCCCATGACTACCACCCCTGGCTTGGTCCGTGATGGAGAGAAGATGAATCGGATCCCTGCACAGATAGAAGGAAAGTGTAACACACTATATACCGGTTCAGTGTGCATCATAAAACTACATCCAATGTTACAGTATTTTTTCTCCATGCAATAACAGCTAGTGTATATATAGTTGAACATCCGATAATGAGGACCCTCCTAATAAAGAAAACCACTTCTCTAAATTAAGGACAGTACTTTCATCCCAATGTATACTAAAACCCCCCAAGCAATTGAGAAAGCGCTCTATACACGACAAGCGTCGAGCGTTACATGTATTATTCCCCCAAAATGTCCATGTGTAAACAGATTGAAGTACACATACAGTACTTGATTAACTGATGATCACTACACATACTGCTATACAGTCACTTAAAGAGATGCAAATAGGTATATAAGGTCATACAAATATAGAGCTTGTGTAGGGCTGTATAATATACATAGCTATAGCTTCACCTGTCGTGAGTAGTAGGTGAAGTGTCCTCAGTGATGGGTGTGGTCTGTGGCTCTGAGCTGGTGGCCCTCACACCTCCTCTGTGGAGAGGTCCTGTGAACAAGGGAGTATAGGAATGAATATTCGAGGTATGGCATAAACATGATGGTGGTTAAAGACATTTACAACAGATATCCATAGCTAGCTACGTATATACATGTACTTTGTTCGAATGATATTGAATGGAACTGGTCAAAATGCTTTCCTAGTAGGTAGAGGGATTCAGTGATGTCATCGCTATATTCACACTACTTTATTATGTCACATGCAAATTCGAGCTAAAAAACATGCAGCCAGACACGATCTAGTTATAGCTGCATCACTCACTCTGCAGTGGTTCCTCTGCCTCACTCAGTTTGGTCTTTCTGGCAAACATGGACGTGGAGATCAAGTGATGACTGGGTCTGTGTTGAGGAAGAAGAGGATCATGCAAATGAATGGGTGGGTATACATGCACACCAACATGTGCACTAAACTGTACGTATGGTGTGATGTGGGCCAGTGCATTTTAAAACATGATAAACTTACTCTGGAGTTATCCCCCTGGTCCGCAGATCGTGCAGTGACCGAGACTTCTTCTTCGAGCTGCGTAACAATTAAGCTATCAATTTTGTATACGCATACGTACGTGTACATGTAAATCCAAGCACACAAGAAGGCACCGCACATGCAGTATTATTCTCCTGGCCTACAGAGGATTTCAGGTTGGTTGGCAGAAGATAAAGTGAAGTGCAGCCATCCATGACCATCTCATTCACACACTGTGTACAAACGTACATGTATGTTTTACTTCACTAGTGGTCATGGTTGACTGCACTTCAACTTTTAACTTCTGCCAACCAACCTGAAATCCTCTGTATAATTTTCTGCTACTTTGCTATTGTCGTACATATACACTTACATGTACAAAAACTACATAATCATACTGACACATAATATTGAAGTAGTATATGTACCTATAGTATACGTGACTATGATACTCACCCCTCTACTACCCCGCTGGCCATCCATGAGAGACCGGGGGTCTCCTCCAGCTCTGTCCGATAGAACTTGTGCTGGTTGATCATCATCTTGAGAATGTACTGAGCAGTCTTGTTATCAGGCTATACGGAGAGTCACATGCACACATGATGTACATAAGGTGGGAATCACCACTTAAAGAAACTCTAAATGGTACCCAGGTTCTAAGTGAATAGTTTGTGTAATACAACCTCTAAACAAAGGCAACCTATGCATGTAATGACCACGTGAGGGGGTACACTGAACTTTTTGAGTTTTGACTATCTGGGTGCGTATATAGAGTAAATTCATGTGTGACTTTACAGAGAGGTAAATGTGGGCTCACTTGGCAGCAGCATGTTTCATTGCAGGGCTCACCATTTTGAAGTAGATGGTTTCTCCTGGAGTCTCAATTCCAAAGTTCTTATCCCTCACTTTCATTCGATAAATGTCCGGCCACCTAAAAAAAACACAGTAAGGAATGAATAATGAATGGACCGACAAAATAACAGCTATTCACTGGAACTGAAGTTGTACTAACTATATATGGGAGGTTATTGAACTTTAGCTAAACCTTAATTGTATCATCTCCAAGAGATTGTAAGAGCCTCAGCTATAGGGATTATCACATTGCCAGCCAGATACGTACTTTAGAGGCTAGAGCGTCCCGCTTTTACCGCTACTTACATGATATTACATGTATATACAATGGATCGTGCAGTCTTTCTCACTTACTTGAAGTAAATATTAGGTTGTCCATTTGAGTGCTTCACAAATATGCCAATAAAGCAAGCACCGAGCCAAATGTTACTTCCGTTAACGTCCTGCATGAACAATACCCTGTCTAATTAATGTGTACATGTCCTAGAAACTAGAAGAGCTTCAATGTTGCATACAATTAAAATTAAAAGATCACTCACAATCATAATTAATAATCATTTTATCGAGTGTCCTAGTATACACACTCGAACTATATTATTATGTACAATACTACAGCATGGATCCCAGGCCCCAAACTGGTATGCCAATAATAATTTACTACACCAGTAGTACCAGTACTATGGCTCACCAGTTTCTGGAAGGACTGATGGCCGTACTCAGGTAGTTGCTGGGCAAGCTTGATGTACATCAACTCAGCAGCTGCCGGAGTCATGTCTCTGTAGCAACAATGAAAAATTCAGCAGAGTGAATATAATTATGACAGCCAGGTGATGGAGCAATCACTCATGATTATGCAAACGTCAATGAAGCAACAACACCTTTTGTAAGCAGCTACCAGTACAACTATTAAGGCACAAGATGGTCTTTAGGGAAGACTCAATAGATACAGACACACGCTCAACGTCATAGTGAAATTAAGCACACTGGTACAACGAGTAGTACTACTAGTTAGTGGGCTGTACCTGTGTCTCTGGTGCAGCTTTGATGATCTGTCATTGAGTGACTGGAACACAGAGGGGGGTCCAATGTGCTGGAGGAATAGGGGAGCTAGTGAAACTAGTGATTAGACAGCTAAATCTGTGTTACATGTTTAGTTAATGATCTTTACCATTACCCAAAGAATACAGTATAAATTATAGTAAGGGGTTAATTTGGAGCTCTATCACTTGTATGACTTACAGGAGGGAGGAAGATGTAGTCGCTAAGGAAGTCGTCGGTGTGCTTCTCATCATCAAAGTTGCCAAACTCTCCTGAAAAGCAAATGAACAGTAGACCGTTATGCAACACAATAGGATCAAAGCATTACACTGGATCGACAAATACATGTACATGTATGGGAGCTGCACCTTTGTCTACTTTAGGTTCAAAAGAAAAAGAACATACCAGTATACTATTGGGAGCTAGCAGATAATCTGATAGCATTCCAGGTTTAATAGAAACATGTACATTACTCTTGAGCTATTTTAAAAAACCGACAAAATGCTCTTATTAAATGTGTACATTGTAGGGGCTGGTGTGTGGCATACCTTGCAGAGCATAAGAGGCCAGCTTGACTGCCAGGTCATTGGAGCAGTCCAAGTCACCATTCAGTATCAGGTGTTTCAGTTGCAAGAAGTACAAATATCTGCATAATGCACAGAGCAAAATCTTGAGTGTACTGAATTACTATCGGTATATGTGCACATAGTATTTGCAAACTTAAAACCAAACGCTGAATTAGATTAGAGCTCTTGATCATTGTTCTTAGCAAATTCTAAAATTGAAGACTAAGGCGCGTGTGTCAGAAAAGCTTATTAATTAGCTCTTCCTCACTTGGTAATCTCAAACTTGAGCTTGGTAATGTTGGCCACGTAGTACTGCACTCTGAACCTAAGCTCAGCATTCCTGGCACCATCAATCCCGTACTTCTCCAGCTGTTTCCTCAGTGGCTTCTCCTTGTCCACCCAACGGAGGAGGTCATGCTTTGTCTGGTACTGGAGACCAAAGTAGCTGATCTGTGGGGGGTGATAGTGTGTGGGATAATGGTGTGTGCGTGGTGGTGACAGTGTGTGTGTGTGTGTGTGTGGGGGAGGGTAGATATTGGTCTTAATCCAGGCATAAATTGTAGGTGTGTGACTATATACGTAGAGAGTACTGAGTCAGTGTGAGTGTTATGTTGGAAGTAAGTGTGTACAAAGCATAAGCACGCCCAGCTACATAAACTGATTATTGTGTCTATGTGTGCACAGACATAGCTACATAGTGAACACGTCATGTGTCCAGACAAATTACCAAACACATGTAAGGCAATGAACAAAAAGTGCACATAGGTTTGGGGCCAATTCCCTAACAAGATCCATCTGTGAAACAGCCATCTCCCTGGGGGCATTAGCTACACACATGCTACTGATAATCTACAAATGGTCATTGTATTTACTGCATCTCTTGTTGTGGCTTCTGTAGCCAAGGCTCATAAAAACACAATAAGATATCAATTACCACTGTGTGTACTGACAGTGCAAACAAAAAGGAATTTTCTGCAACACTCACACTTATTTGCAAAGAATCTGATGACCAAGATGACCATGCACAGTTTTGGGATGTACTAATCACTAACATTATTTGAGCCACTAAACATCGTTTCCATTTATGAACATGTGAAAACACCAGGCAGGGTTTTGTGGATTGGCACACACATTATTGGTGGTGGTGGGGACATTTTCACTACTGCAAATCAGAAGTGAAAGTACCATTAGACAGAAATGTGCAACCATAGTAAATTTCTACTACAGACAATTGTGAGAAGGGAAATGATGGGTAATATATACCACCTGAGGAAATTGTGGTGTGTATTGACGGAAATACCAGATCTTACAAGTGCAACTACGTATTAGGACTGGACCAAGTTTGCGATTTGAGCATACGTAGATACAGAGGTCAAGTTAAAAAAATTAAAACCCTAGCTATCAAAGAGACGGCTTTTGTAAAATGACAGAATCTAGGTACAAGTATAGACATAATTGGCCTTTGAGAACACACCTACACAGCAACAAAGACAAAGCAAAATAGACTGTATCCTTTAAAATGCACATTTCTGTACACAATCGATACAGCCCCGGCCAACCTGGTATAATGCTATGAAGAACAGTGCAATGCCATCGCTATGTAGATCAACAAGAAGCTCGGTTTATATTTCTTGCGTCTTAAATGCACGTATAACATTATTAACTAAAAGTTGGACAAAACTATCATCCATTGTTTGTACAAGTAATGGACAAGAATTTACCGATGGCTGTCAATAGAACTTACTAGCCGTGTTCTTTATACATTTATAATAATATGCATGTGTAACATTTAATATGCCGAATAATTTGTAATTAACGCACTAAAGTGCTTGTATGCAAAATGTATTGTATTGGCACAATTAAGTTATGTACGCTGTACAAACACGCACCGTCATTACATTATCTAGAATGAGGGGGTGTATAGACAAAGTTCACCCCCTAAGAAAACCACAGCTAACCAGACAGACAATACCTCTCACCAAATTTAGCTTTAATCAACACCATTGGGTACTCACTGTCACTATTGTAACTGTTGATGTAACTGTTGATGTAATAGGTTGTTCAAACTCAGTGGGTAACTCACAACAAAGATCACGCATTTGGTCCCGAAAACCGAAGCAAGCATAGTCAAATGGGACCAGCAAATAACTGTACATGTTCATGTTACAAATAAGGATATATATACTTGTAAGATACTTTTACAATGTATCTGTAATAAAAAATCTCCAAGTTTGTGTCGTTTGGCTTATAATGTTACACAACCGAGGTAGTCTGCCAAAGTACTGTATAAAGAAGGCCAAGACAGGGAACAGCAGCCAAGCATCGCTCAAACTTGCCCACTAACCAATCTCTCTGTACCACCATATACAAACTTTCCCTTTGGTTTAAATTTACCTGTGCTTTTGTGACAGGCTATTTTCAACCCTAAAATATTCAAGAGGCAGTAATTTGCTTACTGTGTCTATAGCAAACATGTATGTAAAGATTTCTATCAAGACGGTAAAACGGTGGTGGTGGTGTTGTTCATAGATGGTGGGGCAACAGCCTTCGATTGCAACTGAGATATGTATTAATTGCGTGGTCAGGTACCCAGATGTGAACAAAACGATTGCAGTCACATGATCAACTGCTAATGAAGTGCTGTTGATGATCAATAAATTGGCACATTAATCTGCACGTCAGTCGTTAACAATTACATGCAACACATACCTTTATATTGTTAAGTACATAAAAATGACTACCACCGTGATTATGCAGCTTAGGGCATTCAGACAACTGAAAAAGGGAATACTATAATAATAATTATACGTATTTCCAATACATTATGTAAGGAAGTGTAGCTACGTACGTAGAGAACTGCTAAAACACAGTCAGTGACACGAGTCTATACATCAACATTCCCACAAAGATTAGTACAAATAGAAGCTCTACAAAAATAATGCACGCAAACAGTTACAGTGCTTCTATGGAAACAGCACTTGTCTACTCAGAATAAGAGGGATGGGCTGAACATAAGCAACACACTTAGCCTAAATCAACAGCATATAATTATAAGCAAGCACTCGATCTATTCAACAATGGATTGTTGTATTGTACTGTAAAAAGAGAACAGCAAATGTTTATGTATAGGATTACCGAGCAAGAGAAGAGTCTGCCTACATTGTGATTTTTTAATTGGGACGCAATAAAACCACAGTTTATTTAAGGACACAGTTGTAAAGTGGATCAAACATTTGTAGTTGGATATACTACCGTGGTGATTATACTTCACCTGAGGCATTGATACAGATATTGTTTGTTATACTTACTGCAAACATATTGACAAACAATCCAAAGACGCCACACTAAACATATGAATAAACTCTATCCTTAGTGCTGCTCCACAGTTAGTGCAGGCTACCACAGTACACGAGTAAGGATTCCAACATGTGGCCACATTCCCAGCACCAAAACCAACGTTTGGCCACAAGTGATGCAGCTAAGTTTGTATGGTGCAATATTTTACTCTCTATAGACCACCAACTCACCTCTTGTATTTCCATGACTTGAGCCACTTTTTCCAAACAGTCTGTTCCAGTCACCTCAGGTAAAAGGTTGAACTCAATAGTTGTCTTATCCAACAGAACAATCCTAGCCAGAAAACAGTTTCTAGCTACATTGTACTTCTGGCTCTTCTTGAACAGACGTGGCATCTTCTCAAGAGTTAGTAAACAGTGGTGTTAGAAGCTAGCCCCAGGGCAGACTTTGACAAGAGGTTTGAGTGAACTATTTCCAGCAGATCACCTTGAACTTGGATTGTGATGGAAGCTCTATGTAGTAAGGTATCTTAGCACTTGTAGCTTTTTAGCACAAGTCTTTTGTAGCTGTCTGTCATCTCCCAGAAGACTATGAGAATGCCAAGAACTCTATTGATGTTGGATACACGCCCCCCAAACTAAAATTGTGACGTAACGCGAGTAGTTGTATGCGCATGCGTGAAAAATGATAACAAAATTCAAAATTAATTTCAACTTTGACCTTCACTCAGTCAAAAAACAAAAATCTAGCTAGAAGATCATATCAAGATTAAGAGAGAATGGACTTACCTGAAGATTTGTCTTGCCTCAAAAGACCAGCTCTACAGGCTCTTTGTAAGAGGCATGGTATCAAGGCTAATGGGAAGGTAAAATGTAGTTCCCTACCTAGAATCATAGATTGAAGAGTTTAACGTCAATCTATATCTATGTGTAAGGTGGTACCGTAAAACCTCGATTTAAGGCGACCCTCTAAATAAGCGACACTTGGACATTTCTCCCATATAGCACCATATAGCACCATATAGATCTAAATTAATTTTTTGTGTACATTAAAACTTTACTTTTGCAAAATGTAATTATTTAAAAGTGTCGCTTTAAATCGAGTTTTTACGGTACATGTGTTTAATGTTTTCTGTTATTCACTAGAACACGGACATGATAAAGACCCTTGAGAGAATCAGGAGTGAGACGTACGTTTAATTGTTTATTCTATTCCTCTTACACATACGTGAGCCATTTAATACATGCAATACTAAACATGAAGTCACTTTTACACACACATGTAGCTGAATTCATTGTTTCACTTGTTTTTGCAGTGTTGAAGCTCAAACCGTTAAAGCTCAAACCGTTGAAGCTCAAACCAACTCTGATGCTGATGACCAACCAGGGCCGTCCCCTGTTGTTGAGGAGTCAGGTGACTCCCCATTTGCTGTGGCAACAAAAATCGTGAGAAAGAAGAAGGCTGGACGAAAGGGAATGAAACGGAAGACCAGAAGTGGAAGCAATAAAGAGAGAAAATGTTTGTCAAGTTTGAGTACGCTGAAACTAAAATAAGGAAAAAGAGATCTGTATTTACTTGGTGCCTTAGCATTATAGTAATGGGATTAGACACGCTGCTACATTGATGATTTCTGTCTTACCCGAAGGGTGTACATCTATAGCTTGCTACATACACAGTGTTATTCCGTAAATTAATGGTCCTTTCCCCCCTCTACAGCTGAGTCCAGTGCTGACTCTTCTGCTGCCAGTGACCTATCCGAACTAGCCTCAGAGGACCCAATCCTGAAACCAACTGATTCGACGGGCATGGGTGACACGCCCTGTGACAATAAGCCCACTTCCCGTAAGAGAAAGAGGCGAAACACCCACAGCGTATCGCCCAACTCTAGCTTCTGCTCACTACCAAAGATCCCTCGATTAGGCCCTACCAACGATGACTTCACATCGTGGGGGAGCCCACCCAACACACCAATGCAAACTGGCGATTCAGATAGCAATTCAGGTGATAAAAACACATCGGATTATGTCGACAAAGAAGACAATATTGTGACCAGGCCACCAATTTCTCCACCAACTGAGAACTCTGGTTCTAGGAAACGAAAGCGGAATTCCACCTTTGTGGTTAGCCCCTCACCGAGCAAAATGGAGACGGGAGCACCAGAAGAGAAAAGGTTTGTATTCTTCGGTGATTACTTTTGTACACTGACTCTCTGTATACATGTACACGACTGTGCTCCTGCATCTATTAATCTTAATGTATAACGGATCTGTTCGTCCTACATGTAAATTATGCTAATGAAATGCCTGCAGTGAGAGTGGCTATGATGTCATGGCTGAGCTACAAAACATACTGGACAAAAAAGTCCAAGAAAGAAGTAAGCAAATCCAGTTTTACCGCAGACATTTATAACTTAATTAGCTGTTACAACAGCCAGTGGATAATAATTTTACTTACTCTGCCTACAGAGCATGCCCCGGACTACAAGCCAGTGCACAGCGTGGGCAAACTCTTCTCCAGACTACCAGTCAAGACCAATACCGAAAGAAAGTTTGATAAGGCTCACTCAAGTCATTTCAAAAAGTACCAGTACAATGTACATGTATTTGAATGGTGTACATGTACAATGTACACTCACTGAGCTTTTCCTTGTTCTTAAAATGTTTATTTGATTAAAAGTGTAATAGAGATCGTGCCTGTTTAATCAGCTGTTACGAGTGGGACTTTTCCACGAGGATAGATAATAAGTAGTCTAAGAGTTAGTTGCTTAGTGAGAGCATGCTATACGCTATTGTACCAACATCTCTTACGGGTGTGATGGTCTGTGTGTGTTTGTTTGTATTGTAGTTGCCAATTGACACACCTGTTTTACTTAGCATACTCCCTGTGCATAATAGCCTCACAGCTGATGGGTGTCGTCTGTGTGTGTCCTGTGTGCTAGATAAATTCGTGTACACGTACACACATTCATGACATGTAGTAAGTGTATGAAAGGTGGAAATGACACATAATGGTGTATTGTACAGTACTTCAACTGCCGTGTGCTATACGGCGTTTGGTCATTATCTATATCTCCTGTCATTGTCACTTCTCTATTATTACTGTTCAAACAATTCATAGGATGAAATCCATCGTGTCTGTGGTGGAGGATAAAAAGAGAAAACAGTCGACTGGCAGAGTGCCTTCTTGTGCCAAGAAACCCAGGGTAAATAAGTGTGCTCATGTACATGTACGTTATTATTCTATTTTTTGCCATTTAAACCTCTACATGTGCGTACTGTACTACATGTGAGTGCAGTTGGTAATCAATTGACAATAGATTTCTCTGCATTACAATAGTTATTACTGCGATGAGTTATACAGGCACAAAATTGTGTATTCGTACTGAACATAATTATACATCCATTTGATTTTTCTGTCCAGTTGAGCAGTTCTGTAGTCAGAGCCCCCCTGCACACCAATCCCTCCACCCACAAGTCCCCCGCTAGGAGGAGGGTAACCAGCAGCATAAACAGTGAAGGTGAGTTGTTCCCTGCCGAGATGTGATATGCATCTGTACATAAACTAATGTTTGAGGCCTCCACATGTACAATATGTACATGTAGCACTGGTAAACATTAAGTTGTAACCACGACTCTGGCACTTTATTTCCCATCAGTTTTCAAGCCAACCAACACCACTACTAAAAAGATGAACGTCAAATTCTCTGAGCTCTCCAAATCTACCAACAACCCTACAGGTTTGACACTAAGTGATGGCTCCTGGATCCTCGTATTGTACTTGCCCAAGCTTTTTATTTGCATGTGGCTCTATACACACTGTACATCATTGTACATGTAATAAATTGCAAGGTTTATGATTTTAATCTGTGTTAACTGCTAGGAGCTTCTTATCTTGGTCTGCTCCGTCTATACTTATTGTGCAGTAGCTATGCACACTACTATTTACATTTCACATCACTAGTCTTGTGTTATTATGTATGTCATATCTACATGTATGCAGTCCAATGCTGCTCTCCCCACCCAGGGTTTCAGCTCAAGACACCCAAGAAAGTATTAGTTGTTAAGAAGACCCCCTCCAAGAAATCATACAATCTGGAGGAGTCCCTCAGGAAGAAACCAGCCTACAAACCATACACAGGTATAGTGCACACACACACTGAGAATAAAATAATTATCATCGGCCTAGTGTCATTATATCTACCATCTACGTAGCTAAAAATTTGGCCTAGTATAAATTATAAATAGGAGTTGGCTTAAGAAATTTCCTGTACGTATTTGTAGGTCCAGTGCCTAAGTTTGGAACAGCTCAACATTGAAATCTGCTGAAGAACTCGAGCCTTGGACTCATTTTCATTTTTGTACATTCCATGCAATTACGTGTATTATATAAATTATGTGTTTGTGTTCATACCATTGCGGAATATTATAGATATAATTATATAAACACTTTTGTCTTATTATTGTCCAGTATTATTGATGTCAAATCTTGTTATTCATTGTAACACAAGTATGCATGTATATACATGGTATATGTACTGCCAACATTCACAAAACAATAGTGCTATATATAATTGTAGACTGTATTTATGTGATTCATAAAAAGTAATTAGGTCATTGAAGGGAATCGATCACGCGCTCTCAGCTAGCTCTGGAGGAAGGGGACTTCGGGGATGCTTGCTCTCGAAGTGTTGTTTGTACGTCTTTGGATCAGGCATTTGTGACCGACAAACTGGACACGTAAAGACAAGAGCTTTCATGGCAGCAGCTTTGTGGTCTGTGCTTTTCTTAGAGGCTGATTTCTTCGCTGCATTCTTTTGCTGGGCCTGTATCTTCTGTTGACCCCTGGCCATTTTTGTAATCGTCTGTACAATTACAACAAAACAACATGAATCGTTAATTGTACAACTTGTACAGTATTGCACACATGTACGTACACAAGTTTTGTGGCTAAATAATTATACTACATTAGAAAACATGCATTTACATAATTATTATGAACTATAGCTTTAATAGCAGTAACCTTACTGACGTACGTAGGTACTGAGCTTTTGAGAACTTCACTGTTTACCTGAGTCACTTGATGAGCATTAGTTAGAAAAGTGGACAGCCGATAGGGTTAAAGGTCAAAGTTTACCTCTTTTTGTGAGGTTCTTTTTCCTGGTCAGCCAGGCCGCCACTGCATGCACTGAACACCCACCTTCAATGGAGTCTGTGAAGGAGTATATTATCAGCTGGCTGGATTGGGGAGTAGACTATGTGAAGGATGACCCTCAAGACTTTTTCACCAAATGTTAGTTCGAAAAGTTGTGTTTTAAAATTGTAATTGTCTGAATGACGTGCCACTCAGACCATAGATTTTGTGGTTCTTTAGTTCAGATGATTTGGTGTTCGTTTAAATACAAGTTGATTGCGACCCTCTAAATATGCGACACAAGGACGCAAAGCAGTTACACTACTGCACTGTAATTGATTTAATTACAGCGCCAGAAAAAATGAATTCCACTTCTGAGTGGCGCATCTTTTAGAACACAAAACAATTTAGTTTAGCTGGCACTTATGTTCTACAGCTAGTAGACATTATAGAGAAAATGGGCATGGTCTAGCTCAGTACGTTTCATGCTAGCTGCACCGTTGAGAGCTGAGTGACTGGTGAGCTATGGGTTAGAAAACTGTTCAGAAGTGTGAAGGAAGTCAAAGATGCAGGATGATTGTCAAACAAGCTTTTTTTATAAGCGCCCAAAAAATAATTACAGCAACGGTAGGCGCTTCTTTTAGTGTCTCAATTATGCTGATACTGACGTGGCGCTGTAATTACATCAATTACAGTACTATGCGGATATATTTAGCGAATGAAGCAAATAATTATAATTGGAAAGCTTCATGGGATTATTGATCACATTATTATGAGATTGTATTAATTGGCGATTTTGGCGACTCTTACCATAGATTGAAAAGGAAGGGGATTGGAAACGACCAGGCCTCCCTGTGTAAATGGTTGAAACACTCCGCGTTATGATTTCGCGCTCGCGATTATTTTTGTTTTGACCGTACTCTGGTTGTATTTCAACTGTTTCTAGCTCTCCTATCCACTAGCGATCACTCAGAGGCTGGGAGGTTACTCTAGAGAAGTAAGTTTACACCACTGACAAGCTCTAACTTGTCTAAGTCCGCTGTCTTTACTCTGTTTTTAGTTTTTGTTGAGTATAGCTTGAATTACTCCACGTCAACTTTTCTCTTTCCCTGCTGCAAAGCCTAAACAGCAAAAGACATTGCTTGACTTGGTTATTATGTATCTAAGTGCTATATAGAATGGTTTCATGCCATGGATAAGCTTTACTGTTCATAAACGTTTGCAGTATAGTCCTTCAAACTGCTTTAATATACTTTTAGACACACCACGGGCCTTGACCTCTCACGACTTCATAGTAAGGGCTGTTCCTTCTTTTATAGCATTTATTTGTTTAGTGATAGTGGTTGCGTTGCTTAGTCAACCTTTTAGAGCTATATTCTCTTTACTTTTTAGAATATTCAACATTAAAAGTGATCAATTTCACCATTTCTATGTACAGCACATTGTATGGCAGCCAAGACAGGTAATGAGCATGCTGATTATAAAATAATCCCTTTGTAGTTTTAGCCACGCCCTATAACGCGGAGTGTTTCACGCAAAAATTTTCGTTTCCAAATACAAGTTTCACAGAAACCGGGCGACGACCCAACAAAAATA
Organism: Halichondria panicea; assembly: GCF_963675165.1. NCBI lineage: Eukaryota > Metazoa > Porifera > Demospongiae > Suberitida > Halichondriidae > Halichondria > Halichondria panicea. The sequence continues at coordinate 4,161,143 of NC_087388.1, forward strand.
TTTTGGGCGTTAAAATAATAGTGCCATATGTACTATATACCTGTTATACGGTATATAATTGTCGTGTCGTGATTTGAAAGTGCCAATGAGTATGCTACCTAATCATAGAATTCCTATACTCTATAATTATCCGAGTTGTGTTTTCAGTGGCGATGGTTGTGATACCTCTGATGTTGCTTAGTGGGTTCCTGGCATTCCAGCTCATGAAGCAGATTGACCGAGAAGAGAAACAGAAGGAAAAGAAAGGTAATAAAGTCAAATAACCAACTAGCTTCGTTCCCCGGCCGATTTTTTGGACTAAGCGGCTAATAGAGAAAATTTGAGCCAGGAACGAGGCTGATTACCAACATGCTGCATTCATGTAGTGTGTACATGTAGTTGCATACATTACTGTTTCCTATACTTCCTGTGCATGTTGTTCCTCAATTAAACATGCTCCTCTAATATTCTGCCCTGGATTCGTTGCATTCATGTACTTATGTTTCACATGCAGAGAAGAGGATGAAGAAAGCAAAGAAAGCAGCCAAAAGAAACAAGAAAGAAGACTGAGACCCTGAAATATTATTAATCCACATTCATTCTTTTATCACTGTGTATGAGCTTTGCTATATTAAATTGCAGTCCATTTGCAGCAAAGAAATAACAATTATGGTAAAGGTCATCGCATGTACTAGTAGGATTCTCCGTTTATTTCCGGACTCCTTTGTGCTACACTTCCTTGTCACATGGACATGTATACCCACGTGACAGTTGAAAATCATTGTTTTGAAGCTTTCTGTTGAGGTTTTCTGGCCGGCTTCTACTCAAAGAGGAGCCCTCACCTCTCTGCTGAAACAGAAACGACGTGATCTTTGGCAGAGAGTCGTATTTTGTACAAAGTAAGCTCGTGCCTTGTGTTGTCATGTGAAAAGTTGCAAGTGGTCATGTAATGTGGTTTAATGGGTGTAGTTTTATATATTTAGAGTACTCTAACACTATTGTGATTATAGTCACACATTTCTTTTTGCTTATCTGTCACTTCTGTGATGTCGTTCCTTTATGACTGCTGTTCTTAGCTTTTGACTGGTGCACACAAATTGTTGTACATCGGTTGCAATGCATTATTATAGTCTTGTAGCGTTCGTTTAATTTGGGCCCTTCCTTTTCCGCTTGAGCATTAACAGTTCAAGGATTCATGATTATAAATATTATGTAGGCCTACACGCCCATTTTTGCATCCTAGGCATTCCTATTTGAATTGATATGATGTTAGGTATATAGAATACATACTTTTTGAATGTGATCTTGTTACTTGTTAGCACACAAGAATCATGAATCATGTGACCCAGTTCCCGTGTTAGCGATGCCACACCCAACATGGCCTGTAAGCGTACTAAACCACAATCACATTCCATTAAAACAAGCCTGCATTAATGTGAAGGTGTGTGGGTACACGAATAATTAGTCAATGTTCTATTTGCTGCATTAATTTTGTCCACTATGTTAGACCATCAACAGTGTGTAGGAGTTCACTTTGAATAACTAAGTCGTATTGCAGTGTTTGATACTAACATTTGTGTTATGAACTGTTTTCATAGGAAATATTCTATGTTTGTATCATCGTCCCATGTAGGCAATTATTGAGCAATACTTGTACATGCAAAATTATAGTAGTGTTGCTATTTGCTTTATACGTGTGTAGTATATTGGTACATGTACATGTACACCTGGAAGTGTGGAAGTCCCATACTGACTAAAAGAACAAGTGTGAACTTTTTGTCAGCATTTTCATAGTTGTTACAGTAGTAGATTTGGCATGTATATACATGGTCCAGTACATAAATTGTTATTTCATTGCATTATTGTGTGTGTTGTGCTTAATTGTCTCACGCTGATTCTGTCAGAATTAAATCACACTGTCACATACTTTTGCACTAGAGATTACACTGTAGCTGTACCAAGTACATGTACATGTGATTATAACTAATTGTGTTGCAGTCACCTACATGTATAAGCTCCAGGCCTTGCTTGACATGTGCCCTGTCTATCTTGCTGCAAAGTGTCAGTTTTAAGATGTGCTTGTGTGTAGTCTACAATTAATTTAATGCTAAATGATACCCACACTGTAACTGTAATAATGTCCCACTGTCCACACTCCTTGTGTAATCACACAACCTGTTGCTTAGCAACTACATGTATTGATAGTATGCCACAGTAGGTGCAGCTGGCTTTGTTAATGCAATAATTATTCTTACGTCAAAGACTCCCGCATGTTTGTGTAGTGCAGACAGTTCAGCAAATTCATGACATTCTTATATGGTTTATTCATTGCTTTGTCAGCTTAGTTTAGGGAGGTCCTGTTATATTCATTGGCATGCGTGTGCACTGGTTGCATTTTACATGTACAATGTCGTATGAATTCCCAAATGGTCGTCTCGTGTTACAAAGCGTTTATATTGCATATACGCTTTTGCACCCCCACACACTCTCAAGTAGTGTACGTTTAGACACCAACGCCACGCGCCTACAGTATAGTTTGGTGTCTAATATAATTATAATACTATAGGGTCAGATTTTCCTGAGGATGCAAGTATTGATCCCATTAAAGAGCCGCCTTATAAAGTGTATTGAAAGCACATGCATGGCATCTATCTATACACCCCCACATACACCTTACATCCTTTTTCATACCCTCTCATTCACACTACACTGGGTTTACGTTACGTTTCCCCTCCTCAGATGGACGAGGAGTTAGACGTGGATGTTGAAAGTGCTGAAGATGTTCCAGACATCGGTGTGGAGGCCACAGCTGGCACTTATGATGAAGGATTCCACGACTCTGTGAGCTATACTGTACATGTATGTACAAGCCGTACATGAGCATTTGTAGCTACTGAGTGTTTGCGAGTTAATGGTTGGTGTTGAAACCATTGTCTACAGTAAATTGAACACATAATTGAGCAACTGGGCTAGACCATTAGTAATGTACCTGATCACTGTCCCTATGGGATACTGTATAGTGTTATGTGAATTTGCATTCCTTGCCCTGTATAGGAGGATGGAGGAGAAGGTGGAGAAGGAAAGAGTGACAAGAGGGAGCACCACAATCTGTTGGAGAGACGTAGGAGAGACCACATCAAAGAGTCATTCTACGACCTCAGGGACTGTCTACCACAACTCAGAGGGGAGAAAGTGCGTCCAGAGTGTTATCATTTTTCGATAGCTTTGCCCGTACATGTACACTGTAGCCATACCCAAACTTATAGACATTACCCTCAGCTTCTGTGGAGCTCTCCCAAGCCCTAAATCCAATCGTATTTTTATTAATGTGTAAATACATGTACAATGTATATAGACCAGAAAAGGACATGCTTTTAATTAATTGCTAGCTGATTTTGTACAGTGGTACACAGTGAGTTTAGGTTAATCGATTAAAGTCACAGGTGTGTTTTGCTTGCAGGTATCGAGGGCTCACATTTTGAACAAAGCTACTGAGTACATCCGTAATATGCAAAAGTGTGGCTCCTCACGAGAGGTACACGTAAGCATCAACTTGTTGCACCAAGTATGCTGGAGTGGAAATCTTTAACCAGGCTAACAATAGCTCTTTTAATAATGTATTGCTTATAACTATGCTCGTAAAAAAGCGTTTCTGCAATCCGTTTTAAGTTTCACATATGCACTCTCTGTTTTTCCAGACTGATATTGATAGCCTGAAACTGAGGAATGAGATACTGGAACAGCAGAGTAAGTCAAGTTAGTGTGTGTGTAGTCTGGTGATGCCTCATTAAATTAATTCCCTGTTGAGATCAATGATTAATGGCTCTACGTTTATGATTACCTCTTCCCACACACACACCGGTTCGGTTCAGTCAAAGCCCTGGAACGTCAGAAGACGGCCGGGAGTGGTAAAAATGCTGAGGAGATTCTGGAGGAAGTGCAAGAAGAGGTCATTGCTAGACACAGAGAGGATCTACAGAAACAGACCAAGAAGATCAATTCATTGGTAAGCACAGTAATCAACTACTCAACCATGCCTTTTTTAATAGTAGGGGGACGTAATATTTGCGTTGTGTAGCTGAGTAGGCAATACATTATTAGCCTTAGGCGTGGTATTCTGGGTTTTCTGGAGGGGTAGATGTGTTCACTGTCCACTGATTTCATTACATTATATAATACCAATATCTAAGTACATGCATTGATTATGTTTGTGAACTGCATGCATTTGCTTAACTAGCATGCCAATTCGATGTCATCTCGGCAGGTGAGTGAGAAGAATGACGGTGAGGGGGTACGATCAGGAGGTGGAATCAAGTCTCGTGTCACCAATGCTGTCAAAAAGGCTCCGTCTGTAGCACCTATCACCCCTGTCACTAGTAGGTGGAGTTCTGTCTAGTGTTGTGTACACTTTGTTTTTGCCCATGGGCAGTTCACATTCTCTGTGTTTGCGTACAGTACATGTACATGTCCACCTCACTTGAATTGTGCTTGACTGTACATGTACACTACTGGCGTGACTTTGTATGGTGATATTGAAATTGAAAGTAAATGTACATGTACACTAATGGCTTCTATTTACAAGACTTTGTATGGTGATATTGAAACTGAAAGTAATAATGGAACCCACAAATAAACTTGTACGCCCTAACATTAATTCAGTTGTCTCCCTCTTTAGTGGTGACCCCTGAACCTGGCCCGCCTCTCTCGTCCCCGGCCATCAGTCTCCTAGCCTCCAACTTGAAGAGCACTCAGAACCTGCTCACTGCTCTACAAAAGAGCCTCCCTCCGAATGCCAACCTGCCTGCTAACATCAAGACGCTGGCCCAAAGGGTGCTGGCCAACCCTCTTGCCAGGACACAGCTGCAGGGTAAGGGGTGTGGCACTTGCATGTACTTTACTGCATTGCATGCTATATTATTATTTCTGTCTGATGTTTCTAACACTAATTTTCTACTTTTCTGAGGTGCTCTGTATTTGTTAGCACACTCACTGTAATCTTGAAGAGGCTGGGTGTGCTATTATAGATGATATACATGTAGGTGGAGATGTGCTTAATGAGCTATGATACTCTTATACCAGCTTTCTGCTGCTTTCTGTTTTATGGGTAATTGCAATTCTCTTGACATTTTATAGAGTATCTTTACCAACATATTGAGTACACTGTATGTATATTATGTACAATTTCCTGAATGGTTATTAATAGCATTTTCTTCCTCTGTACAGCTTCTGCCAGCAATGCTTTCCGTGGAGTTGTGACAGCCACAACTGTTACCAGCAAACCATCTACAACCCCCCAGATACAACCAGTACCCCCTCAAGTAACCTCACAAACCCCCATTGATGTAAAACCCCCACCACCTCTCGTGAACGCAACTCAAGTAAAACTGGAAACTTTGACTGAAACAGTAAGATCTAAAAAACCATTGGCTTCTAAACCACCGCAAGACTTGACACCTGCTGCTCTGATATCAGCTCTTACTATGCCGGTCACAAACACTCAGACACCTTCACAACTGTCTCCACAGCAGATCCTACGCACTGCACACTTACTACTGCAGCAGCAAGGGTCGACTCTGACCTCATCACCAGAAAAAACAAATGCTCTACCACCTGAAATCTTGGCTCAAGTCAGTTCCTACCTGAACCTACCTGCAGCTATCACTAGTGAACACTCGTTGGGCTCTGGAGCTGAGATGCTACCATTGGAGGAGGATAGTGTAGCTGTTACTAACTCCTTCCTCACTGCTGCTCTAACAGGTGGAATGACCGCTGCACTGGCCAATGCCGAGACATCAGAAGCTGAAGGTCAGCTTGGTGTATTAATTGAGATGTACATGTAGGTGTAAGGGTGCAGGCATGTTGTTAGCCATACTTAACCCTGCACATGTAAGAATTAGCAATAAAAGCTCTGTGTTGATAAGGTATTCCTTCTACGTGTAGTAATCCTAACACCCTTAGAACTTGTCCATAATTATATGTAATTATCGTCATGTGCATAATTTATTAGTGATTAGCCTACTCAACCACCCCCTCCCCCCACAGATTACTCTCACACCCAGTCACCAAAACCACTGAAGAGGGCCGGCTCATGCTCAGAGGAGGACACAGAACAGACCACAAAAAAACCAAGAGTAGTGTTATAGAACTGGTGATAGTTAGTGGTGTACTAACTGTTGCTTTTCTTGTTTGTATGTGTCGTGCTATAGTTGTAACCCTTTCCTCTAGTGTTGTGTTTGTATGTGTCTGCTATGCTTGTTTGTCAGTGAGCTTTAAACTGCAAAGCCAGCCAAAGAATGGGCGTGACTATTCATTAGGACTATCCCACAACACTCACATTATTTGCCCTTTGAACTCTGCATAAAATGACGATCCATACCTGGCTTTGGATGGTGAGATCTGAGCCATATCGAAATATATGATACAGCTAGACTCCTTGCTATACAGCTCCTGCATGGGATGGTAAGTTATATTATTAATAGCTATAATTATAACATAACAGCTATAGGCATGCATGCATGACTTGTCGTGTTGCATGTGGTCTGTCTAAGTATGTTGGCCTGTTCAAGTCTACAGCTATAGCTATACAGCTAATTAAATATTTCATATATCCCATACATCCACTGAGTTTATCCTTACCTGTAGATCTATAACTCAGTATAATGTACGTATACCTTAAAATTACCGCACCCCAACAAAGAAAATCCAATACTACAATTGGTGCTCATTTAGAACGAACGAACAAACTACTGAGCGAATTAGAGCAGAGCACGGTATAAGAGGACGTTAGACACTTCTAAAAATTAATGGGCGTGATAGTTTAGCAATGACACCGGCAAGGTCTTGGTAGAGAGAGTCTCTACAATCATGCTCTTGACTTAATAAATACCCTTTTCAAAGTTGGCACTATATGAATAGTATTAGACAGTCTGTGGCCATGGTTCATCTCGTGTAGTCATTCATTAGCTAGGCACTACTAAATTGCTCAATATAAAAACTAGAGCACTAAAGTACTAACCCTCGGCTGTTGACATGAATACATAGATCAATAAAAACCGGAGGAGTAAAGAAGCAACAACCTACAATTATACTTTTAACAGAGACCGGCAAAAGATCACTTTAGTAGCAAATAGCTGCAATAATTATGTAGATCTACCTCGACTAAAGGTCGCGTGTTAGAGCTAGGCAACGCGCAAGTTCAAGCTTCCTAGCTTCTTAGCTTTTGCTCGCTTTTATACGACTTTTAAAAATAATAACTTGTTGTGTGGAGGCTATCTATATACTGTAAACGCAGTGCTATGGCATCCAGGTGAGTACACTCACATACATGTGTTACAAACAGACAAACAAACTAGAGCACTGAGTGCTAACCCTCGGCTGTATAATAAATCTAAGTTACTAAAGAAGCAACAAACCACTTTTAATAGAGTCCGGTAAAGGATCATTTCAGTTGTAAATATGTAGATCTACCTTGAATAAAGATCGCGTATAGAGCTAGCCAATGTGTAAGTTTAAGCTACTGAGCTTTTGCTCGCTTTTATACAACAACGAAGCTTTAATCGAAATCTGCCCAATTAAAACTAATAACTTGTTGTGTGGACGCTGTAAACAAACGCAGTGCTATGGCATCCAGGTGAGTAGACTCACATATCATACACAAACAAATAAACCAACAGACTACTATACCCGCAGCCGCCCACGCACGCCTTGGATAATAATTAATTTTGAGGTTGGTGCTAGAACGATGCGATAATTACTGTATTGTTCATATAATTATTGTGATGCAGTTGCCATGTAGTACAAGGAAAAAGAAGGCTCCACCTGGTCGGTGCTCTGAAGTGAAAAAAGCTGCCAAGCCATGCATACCTGCCGGACCGTATTTGATAGTGCTAGCCATTTTGTCAGTCATTTTAACTCTGTACATCCTGTTTTTCAGACATGGTTTCGAAGACATTATTTTTCTGCTTGGTTAATACTTGACTATTTATTCTCAACCAGCACTCTTGTCTATTCAATTTATATACTCCCTTCTAAGTTCGTTATTGTACGTTGTGTGTCTGCATTGTTGTAGACTGCTTTGATCTGGTGGCGTGCATGTATCTGACCTGCTGCCGGGCTGCTGGTGAGTGCATGGTGACTAGTGGTATAATAGCTAAAAATCTATCTTGACGTCAACTGGACACTCGATAAGTACGGAATTTCCTGCACAATTTCTGTCAATAATTTTAGAAGATTGAATTGACACATATATATTTTGTATGTATGCACATATGTATTTTACTAGGAGACATGATATAGCCCCAAGGTCAATACGCCCTTGCATGATATGATAACACACAGTAGATTGAGTACAAATACCCAGTATAAATTGTACAATCATGTACATGTACATGTAATATATATAGATCTCTATAAAAGTGTCAACGTTGAGAATTGTAAGTGCATGCATGCATGCTCTCAATCTCTCAACACCAAACGAAACTTGTACATTTCGTCATAAACCACTCGAAATTCCTTAATGCATTGCTTCACTTCATCAGGGAAACTTTCAACCTCTTGTAGGACATCGGAGTGTGCTACAGACTTTGATATTCCACTGCTCTGTAAGGCATTCTCCTGCCACTTTAGACTCTCTGCATGTCCTCCCTTCTGTTCAATGAATTCCTTCGTTTTCATGGAGCCAGATTCCCATCGAGTCATTCCTTCTTTGAATTCAATACCAACTTCTTTACAGTATGCATTAAGGATGCCCTCAGGATTCTCCAATAAATCGTCAGCGTCCACAACAATTGGATTGGGAGTAATGTTCTCTTTGACGAAGTTGTATAGATCTCGTAATTGATGAAACCCGAGATCCCCATTATGGCGTACTTTAGACCACGCCTCTGGACTGGAGAAATTACGAAATGATGATGCTACAGCTTTTGTTGGGTCACGTATTAGAAAAGTGTGGACAGAGTCTTTCATGCCGTCTTTCAGCAAAGTATCAAATTTTCCACTCAATGTATACGCAAGGCACTTCGTAAAAATAAGGTTCTTGCCTGAGTATGTGCGTAGTAGTGCATCTTCTACATCCTTGTACGTTGACATCTTGGTTGTAGCAGAATTGATTTCGTCCATGTCAATGTCCTTAACAGGATTTTCAGCATAGTAGGGGGCATTGTATGGCTCATGGAAGACCATTGCATTGGGGAGTGTTCTGAAAGAGAACTCAAAAGCTGTGGAGACACAGCGTGGAGCAGTCCATAGGAATATCTTCTTTGTAGTCATTCTATCAGAGGAGGTAAGTCAAGACTCAAGGTCAACAGGGTCACTTTTAATGTCCTGGGTTCTTGACCTTTGCTTGGGGATTATAGCAGCTACCGTTTCTATTGCTCTTGATCGTTTATTTGCCTGGATTGGAAAGCTTGCTATACCTAGATCTATCCAGTACAGCAAACCAGCGCATCAAAATGTATACCCTAGACAGAAGGGTAACTTTCGATATCTTGTGGTTTCGAAGAATGCAATGAAAGGTCAAAGGTTGCAATTAAATCTGGGATCTCTTCTCTCAAGCTGGTTTGTCTGGGGCGCGATAGCTCAACTGATTTATTCTGTGATTTATGAAGAGGATGAAGCTAGTGGTGGTGTATAAATCCAGGGGCGCGAGGGTAAACAGTTTTACATGTAAAACATAAGCCCACGTGATGTTTTAATTTGTGACCTTTTGACATTTGGCTACCTCCTCTGCGGTTCATGGGTTAGCCCCAGGGTTAGCCCAGTGTCATAAAATTTTAGGCCCCCCATGAGATTGGGCCCCCCCGGGCCTAGAATTTTAACATTTTAGGCCCCCTCTTAAAATTTTAGGCCCCCCATTAACAGCGCAACAGCGGTAACATTATGTGACAGTGCATTCTCAATACAGTCTTCTATGGTCTTCACAGTCTATGCATGCAGTGCCAGTTACTGAATGCAGCTCTCCTCACACACACACATTTCATGCATGTACAGTAGTACCACTGGTCTCACAGCCATCACACTGCACCATGTCATTCTATGACCTCATGCAGCACAAAGCACATGGGTGCCAACTGTCCCGAATTGGTCAGGACTGTCCAAGATTACCCTTGTCCCGAAAGGAAACTGCTATTCACCTCAGATATCCCAGATTTTAAGGTTGCTGCTTCTGAGCTGGGTTACTAAGCTCCAAAAGGCTTATCAAGCCTGAAACTACTGCATGCTATAATCTTCAAACAATGAACAAAAACAGCTTTACACAAGAAACTTAGTTTATATAGCAAGGGCATATGAGAGAAGCGCCCTTGTACTATGATACAGTCTAATAAGTGGGCGGGGCTCACTTGCTTGCATTCTTATTACATACATGTACTGTGATTCCACTATAGATACAACAGTTTCTCTCTTCTTCTATATCTATGATTCCACATTACTTGAGAGCTGAGCCAGTGATGCTATTGGAGCATCCCCACAACAATTTACATCTTCTATGTAGGAAAACATGGAGGAAGACATGTATTGTTGTCTTTGCACTGAAAATTGTGTGCTTTATACTTTATAATTATTGTGAATTCACAAAATTTTGCCTCCTTAGAGCAGACGCTTGGGGATAATGCCGCCATGTTTTGTCTTGAAATTTGGCTGAGAAAGTAAGCACAAAAAAGTTGCAAATATGGCGATAGCTATGGCACAACATCGATTGTCTTACAGGCAGATCCAACAATGCAGAGCTGCATCAAAGCATTTAACTCTTATAGGTATAAGCATGAGTAACTTGAAAGGTAAATCTTCCTTCACTTAGAATTCCATGATAGAATAACAGAACAACAACAAACAATTTTGCTAATTTGATACAGAGTCTTTGCATGCATGCAGTCTCTTTGATGCTTTTTAACTAATAGAGCTAACCTTACCATAATTCTTTGACTTCGTTCTATCATAGATAAAGATTTCTGTTCGTTTATCTATGGTTCTATCGTGCAGAAAAGAGGGGGGCCTAATCTCACAGTGGGAGGCCTAGAATTTTAACAGATTGGACCCCCTGGGGGGCCAAAAATTTTAAAATTCTAGGCCCGGGGGGGGCCTAAACATGGGGGGGCCCAAAATTTTATGACACCGGTAATCTCCATTAGGACATGGTGGGTGCGTGGCTGACCCCTGGGAATTACCCGCTATATAGATGCTATAAAGCAAGGCAGTTGAAGTCAGTCAATGAGAGTATATATGAAATCAAGAGTCAAGATGGTTGCTCAAGATCAGAGTCATTGGAACATGATGGCATTTTTGTTTCAAATAATCTTGATCTTTCATCAACTTGGAGATGCTTGTGCACAGGACAGTATTTGTGAGTAGAGTAAAAATTATGATAATTATTGCTGCATAATTAAGTCTTATAATAATATTAACAAGCTTAATGTTATAATTAATGTTGCAAGCTCCACTGTGCTAATGCCTCTCGGCATGTTTCATAGATGCCAAATTCCCCAGACAAATTTAGGGACAAAAAACATGGGGGCATTAGCCCTCGAGTGATTGCATGGCCATCAATGGAGTCAAATTTTAGGAAATTCAATATAATATTATTTTGAGCACATATATATATGACTATGATTTTCAGTGCAAAGATATAATAATTATTATTGTGTTTAGACCTTGACAAATTGCAGACAAATTTTGCTTTTTATTTTGCCTATTATTCTATTCTCAAAAAGTCGGCCTATTATTCCAGTTTAGTGTATATACCCATTTTTCCAGTTTAAAGCATCAATGAAAATTAAGACAATTTATTTGTAGTTGTATTGTAGCACTACCTGAGGTAGCATTACAGAAAGTGAAGTATAATCCTCTAGTGCTGAGTTTTGCAAAAGAGAAAAAGAATTATGCAAAAGAGAAAATACTCCTCCAAGCCTGCCTATAGCCACTAGTGCTTAAAGCACAGTAATAGATGTCTAGCTACATTATAAGATGTGAAATTAGGTCTACCATGACTCTGAGGGTACTAATTTATAGTGCCCTATATTATTTTCGTTGCTAGAAGTCTCCCTATAAAATAATTAGTATTCCAACAATTATGCTAGCATAATTTAATTGCTAAGCCTTAATTGGTTGTTTTGAGGAATGCTGCTCATGCAGCTTTCAATGTGGCTTTCAATAATAATATGTCATTATTAATTGCACAACAAGTGAGTGCCAATTATTGGTCAGGCGAGCCTGACCACCTACTATACACGCCTGCATGGAGCTGACTTTAATACTAAGCTCTAATAAAGCTTACTATAGCTAGCCTAGAAACGCTTGGAACTATAAATTAAATGCTAAAACATGCAATAGACAGAAACAGCTGTACACCAGTGGCGTAGGCAGAGGAGGGCTGACGGGGCTAGAGCCCCCCCCCCCCCCTTTTTGTGCTCATCAACTCCAACTCAGCTTGAATTACCTTGATCTGCCAATCTATTCTGCACTGTACAGCTACTAGAATGATGTCATTCAATGGAAATGTGGGCAGGGCCATGTACTGCGCATGCTTACTGCTGATGAAAAGTGATGACCTAGGTAAAATTCCAAGCTATTCAGCGCCTGCTTTGGTCCTGCTCAACAGATTTGAGCCCTGCCCTTCCCAAAATCCTGGCTACGCCACTGTACACAAGTTATAGCTATAGCTCAATCAGTTCCATAAATGGGCGGCCTAGAGGTTGATATCTGTATATACTTTAAAAAAACATGCAGGTGCTATAGTTAATACACATGGCTGCAGTAAGTGTATGTTAGTTCAATCCAATGTCATCAACCAAGAAAGTAAGCCGTTTCGCCTCCCAACACTGCCTAACTAAGCAAAATCTCACTCCTACGCCTCTGAGCTCAGGAGCAGCAACCTTGAAAATCCGGGATGTCTGAGGTGAATATCAGTTTTCTTTCGGGACAAGGGACAGGGTGCTATAAATCTGGGACAGTCCCAGCCAACTCGGGACAGTTGGCACCTATGATGTGTGAGGTCATTAGTTAGATAAACGAAAGAAAGGGATACGCACTGCACCAAAGACTTCCGTTGGATGAGGCTACATTAAATTCTCGTTAACTGGTCACTCTTGGGACAGTGCAGTTTGGCCGAAATAGCGAGGTGGCTGAAAACCAGGGCAGCCAGAACTGACCATGCAGTATAACGGAATAGCGAGTAGCGCATTTCAGGCAGCAGTAAACATCAATTAAGCTAACAATCTATTCCACACGAAACGACCGGTGACCGTTCTTCAGAGAGCCGGATTAGCAAAAGTCTGCTGTAGTTGCGTTTAATGAGCAAAAGGGGTGTGCATGTGCATTTGGATCTAGAAAAAGATTTATAGCTTACAGCATTAAGTCAAGTTTGTGGCCAGACAGTTCTAGCAGGTAGCATGCGGAGGGTGCTCAAGCATCCCCTGACCATACAGTGGTGGATCCATACACATAAGTGAGTGGGAGGCTTAAGCAGCTAGTTTTATAGCAAGTTTACATTCACTTACCACGTACGGTAAGCTTTGTTTGTGCATTTAGTTACTAACGCATGCATGCTGACTGTCTCAAGTGATGACCTTTTTTTTAGGTAAATGCGGAATTCTTGTCCCTGCCTTGCCACTGGAACCCCTTATAAGAATCCTAGATCTGCCACTGATACGAATCTTTTATGCTCCAAAGGGGATGTCAGTACTCATTATACAAGCCATAAGATATGTTTAAATGCCATCTCTTCAATCACGCAAGATACAGTTTCGTTCTATCAGTAGTGTCAGGAGTGTAGTGTATGTGTGCATAATTGTCTTGAATTTCTTCTATAGAGGCCTAAAGAGAACAAGAGACTAAGCAGATGTATTGGGAGCAGTACGCATTCTTGGAGGGTGTGACGTCACACTGCATGCGTTTACCATTATCACGTGAGGCGTTGCCTATCCGTTTATCTCTAATAATTGTACCATGGATATCTATAGGGTGTTGGACTTGTATACCCATGTATGCATGCAAGGGCAATTCTATTGCCAAGGGAATACATATACAGCTGCACAAGGGTAAAATCCAATACACACATGGTATACAGGTTGGCTAGGGATATTCCGTGGGGTGCTCCCTTGAGTATACACAATCGCTCCGTACGTGTAAAGTACTACATTTACAAATCAGTATAGCAACACTCTTTGAGTCAACACTCTTTGATCTCTATACCATGCACGTATTATACGTATTGTGTGCCATATATGGGTATGCATTATTCATTGAGATTTGGTTTCATATAATTATATGGTGTATATCCACACCTCTACACCATAGCACGATGTATATATACTGTTTGAAAGTACAACAGAGACCAACAGCACCAGTAACTCTGATCGAAGAAAGCTACATATCTCTTTTTAGTGTGAACCTGCATGCGGACCTCACTCTAAAAGAGAAATGTAGCTTTCGTCGGAGTTACTAATGTTGCGGGTCTCTACAATTATGGTACTTACCTTTAGTGTATATGTGTATAACACAGTGCCTCTACTGTACCATTTCTCATTTAGTGTGAGGTCAGCAGGTTCACACTATATAGAGTAGTGTAGTTTTACAGTTTGCTACTGATGCTGTTGGTCTCTTTCAAAGGGTGTGATAATGGTGGTGTAAATATATATTACAGTGCCAGAATATGCGGAACACCTATAGGACTCTTTTAGTGTGAGGTTCACACAATGATGTCGCAATCAAACACAAGAATAGGTATAAACATCCAGAAAAAAAATAGTGTAGCAGTGCCTTGTGGAGATGTTGTATAAAATCATGGCAGAATGATCCCCTCTACATTCCTTTCTCTCTGAAAGAATGAACAGATGGGTACATACAGTCATTGGTATCTTTGATTCATTTCCAGTCATCATGCACACACAATTCACAGCTTGTGCTAAGTAAAACCCGACTGGCACAGTGGTCTCCTTAATGAAAGCACCGCGGGTGCTGATGCCTCGGTGGAGGTGCCAAAGCTACATAACATAAAGCTACTAATAGTTAGCTTTTATACACACATTGATTATAATTATCATGATGAACATTTTTAATTTTGCTGCATGCAGAATCCAGAATCACAGGGAAACACAAAGAGTGGGAATGATCAATGATGATTGTTATTAAAAACGATCGATGCCAAAAGTTTAAGTCTAAAATTAATGGCGGCTGCAAGTCAGCAGAGCCTTGCAGCTCTCTTCTCACTCTTGCAGCTACCAATAGCTAGCGTTCTAGTGCAGAGCTAACTACTAAGTAGAGTTCCATTCCTTTTGCATCAGCACCTATACCTGCTTGTTTTTCTATCTTGCCACTGTACATGCGTACTATCAATAGATACCAGACCGTACTTTTTCATTCGTTTATATGCCTTGCCTGGGACCGAGGCTAAGATCTATACCGTAAATTTGATGGGTGTTTTAATTTGGTGATATGGCAGATTTTATAAAGATTGCCAAATATATAAAACCGTCAAATCACATTGTTGTAGTAGCCACGCCTGAGACGCCAAACTAAAAAAACGCCAACTCGGTTTAAATGGCTCATTCGCCTAATAAAATACCCGCCAACATTTCTGGTTGTATACACGGTATGATGATAGGAAGTTTAGTGCTGTTATGACATTGTGCCTGAGAGGAGGTTATACAGCTAGGTCTCATTAGATATCATTAGGTCGCTAATGAAGGTATCGTACAATTAAGGGTCTGAATTGCATTTTTCGCACATGATATCAGTATTTGCTCACGTATGACAGCCATGTGGCTCTATATGTTATAAGTTATTACAAGAAGTAAACAGTCTCCTGCGCATGACCTTCACTACTCGCGCTGCGCATTCGTTTGTTTGGAACCCTCTTCCTCTTTTCTGCATGGATCCGCCACTGAGTGCATTGAGAGATACCTGCACAGTGCTATAGCATAGTGCATGAACGGAATGTAACCCAATATTGCTCCCAATTTGTTGCATGTTGCTTCTGTGAGCAGGCTAAGCCTCAGCTGTATAAGTATGGGAGCTGTGACTTGCATAATTATACTTGCATAGAATTATACACTCTGTATCAGGGCCAGAGGAAGCCGACCTTTCAGCATGATATACTAGCTACTTACACTTACGGTCTTCTGACGTCAATGGTTGCCAATGGATGTAGTTACTAATACAAGTGATACCTTACAGATCGAGGGCTAGAAGCCGGATTTATTATTTGCATTTGCATTGCGACAGTGGAATACACTAGCTGTCTGGCTGTTGTATACAGCAGAAAAAAACAGATCAGCTTATGCTTTTAGTGCATGCGCTCACTAAAGCATAATTACAACCGGTTATACTATTAACTGTTCTGTGCAATATTGTCCTACACAGCTACATCAAATGGCAGGGATTTCTACATCGGTTACATGCGCAATTTTGCTGGTACAAGTTTCACAACTCTCAGGCTATGGATTGGTACCACTTCTACAGAGAATGTTGAGTATGTAATCGAGTCACGAGGTGAAATAATTCAACAACAAGGAACAGTAAACAGTACCTCACCTACTACGGTTGCAATTGATGCCAATTTCCAGGTTACTGATAGCAATTTTGAAAATCGAGAAAAAGGACTCCATATCTATATCACGATTGACACGGGATCGATTTATGTCATTGCGGACAATTCTGTCTCCCCACACAATCAAGGGGTCTTTCTGGCATATCCTTGCTTGACATTCAATGAAGATGAATATGAGTACTATGTAATCTCTACCGAAGTAGTTAGTACTCCCCAAAGTCAACTCTTACTTGTTGGGTGTGAAAATGATACAAAGATATCGATTATACCGTCTCAACCCATCACTCTTCCACGAGATTTACAGTCATCAAACACATCGGATTCAATTTCATTAGAGGCAGAAGATGTTCACAATGGTACTATTCATCAATTGCAAACAGTTCTGATCTCCAGTAACGGAGATTTAACTGGAACAAGAATTGTGTCAAGTAAACCACTGTCCGTTATTGCTGGGCATCAATGTGGAAACGTGCCTTCAAACACTACTGGTTGTGAACCGTTTGCAGTTCAGGTTCCCCCTTCTTTTACCTGGGGAAATAAGTTTCTTTTAGCAAGTTTTGGTGGTAGAGATGCTGATACTGTTTTCAAGTTTGTGTCTACCGTGCCAACAAACGTTGTTATCGCATGTGAGCAGACTTTGAGACTTACAAATATTACCGAATTTCAATTTGCAGTTTCAGCGAGCATGTATTGTTCTCTACATTCTTCAGAACCAATTCTTTTGGTTCAATTGGCAACATCAGGCAGCGGTGATGGTAGGGGCGACCCAGCTATAGCTCTTGTCTCACCAGTAGATCAATACGTTCACAACATTTCGTTTCTGGCACCCCCGGCAAACACTTTCTCTGGAGTATACATTAGTGTCACAGTTTCAACTGAATACTACAGTTCTGATAGTATCTTTTACGATGGTGAAGTTCTTGATTGTACTTGGAAGGAGATATATGGTGACAATAGCATGGTCACTGGATATGGGTGCAACTACACCATTACTAACCTTCGCACTGATTTACCTTCACAGCATGTAGTTTCACATTTGGAACCTAACGGTCTTATTTCTGTATTAGTGTATGCCTTCAGCACATCCAATATAGGCGTGGCCTATCTGACTGGCCAAGAAATAACAGCTGGATTCATAGGTGAAGGTGAGTTAATTGTATATAGCTGTATGTTTATTTAAGTGTATACATCCTATAGTACATGCTCAAAGACTGATTTCAATACAGCATTGCAATCACATGCGTGTACACAACTGCAGGTAATGACGGCAACATAGGTGATTTTGTAGAATTTTTTGATATCACTGAGTTTCCGGGAGTTGCTGAGTTAGACCGTGATGTGTTGGATGGTGCATCAGAAGCAATCATAATCCCAAACGGTTTATGGTTTGGACAAGATATTGTGACGGAAGCGTTTGTAAGTCCTATATAGCTGCATGTCGACCACTACCTCAGCATCCTATCAATATATCCTTATATATTTATGTAGTATGCCCATGATTTGATTTATATAATGTTGCCAGACAAGTAGCAAGCTGTATGTAGCAGCTTCCACCAAATGAATTCAATGAAATTCCACTTACTCCCACGAGGGGACTAGTTTGGAATGCAATTTGAAAGTTGCTAGTATATATATAAGCACCAAAAAAAAGCATGAAACGTGCCTTAATTGTCACAAGTAAGCGGAAGAGAGCTATATGTCAATCCCTCACAACGTCATGAATATAATTACCAAAGTGTGGTCCAATTAATTTTTAAGTGAAATCCATATTCGTTGCAGTCAATTACCTTCTATGGTAAACATGACACCCTCTATGCATGCCTGGTGTATAAACGGATTGATGTACAGATCAATCTCACTTGCTTGTTTTCCACGCTTTTGGTGCGGTGCTTCTCCCGGCCAATCTGCATGCAAATGTTTAGATTTATATCCCTATAAGTGTATGCACTCTAAATTGAGTTGGACTTGGAGTGTACAATACCTACAGATTTTCAAGCACTTATATAATGCTCCTATAATTATACTACAAGAGAATACACTGAGTCTATAATTATGATTAGGACCTTCAAACACAATGGCATTATAGGATTTATTGTTGGATCACCTTATGACCTGTTTTTGAAGCTCGATTAATAAAGGTATTGTTTTTGTATAGGTAAATGAAAATGGAGTCATTTCATTTGATAAACCATGGGGATTCTCCTATCCTGATCGATTTCCCACGGACTATTACTGGACACAACTTGGAAAAGCGATTGCACCATTTTGGAGTGACAATGACATTCGAAAAGAAGGCCATGTTAGGTATGCCACCTACTGCAACATTACAGACACAACTGGGTGTAGCTATCATGCTGAAGGTCAAGCTATCTTGGATGAAGTAAATCTGTTCATTCAAGCAAATCGTGGAGCAGATGCCGATTTCTTTGCTGGAGATTGGATGCTAATTGCACAGTGGGACCATGTCCATCCCTATCCGCATGGTTCAGATAATACGCAGGGTATTCGAGAAGAAGTCTTGAGCAAAGTATGTCAATTTAATAGTATCATTGGTGAGAGTTGTATCGATTGGTCGATGTATATATGTACCCCAGCCCATGGTTTTAAGAGTATATGTGTGCCTAGTGACCCTATACACACTTTATAGCAACAAAATTATGGTCAGTGTACGCTTATGTTTTTTTTTGCTATAGACCAATACCTACCAAGCAATCGTTGTGAGTGACACTATTCATACGTCGATGATTTTTACCTACATCTGTGGAGACTTGCAATGGAGTGCGTTTGGATCAAGTAGAAATGCTGCTGTTGTTGGTTATAATTCTGCTGGAAACATATATTTTAATCATCCATTATCAGGCTATACATCCATTGGAGAATCACTGTCATGTGCAATAAGGCTCGGCAAGAGAAGAAAGAGGCAGAGTGTAAGAGGGAGCTCTATTTTAGAAGATGTACAAACTGCTATTGCAGAATGCAGCAATATGTTGGGATTCGATGCTCATACTGATGTAGATAATTATGTATCAATGCTGGAGCCCTGTCCTTGCATTAAAAGCCAGGCTGATCTGGACACGGCACGATTTAGACCTCAAAGTGACAGTGTAAATTGCTATGTTTCGATGAAACCTCTTTCTACAACTCCCGATGTACTGACATCCATGAGAAGTATGATTGTTCAACAATGCTGCTACAATGATAAGTAAGTGGAAACTACCCTCCTGCACTCTGATAAAGCAGGTCCTCTTTTATAATACCATAGATTATGAAAATGGAGTCCGACAAGGTCACTCATTACCACTTCACATTTGATCACACGCAACATAGAGTTTCTAGGAACGTTCCTAACTGTTCCCCTTGTGTTTTATAACTATAAGCAGTGAAACTGTAGCTAGTTGTGAGTTGTTTCTAAATAACCCTCGAAGTACAAGCGTAAGCCGGAGAAGTTATGAAGAAATGTTGTGACCTTTGATGCTTTCAAAACGCATGAAGTGTAACAGTGCTAAAAAAAGTATTTTCCTCATATCGTGTTAGGTTCAAAGGCCAGGCATGCAGTATGCCAGTATAGACCTTTTGGACCTCCTCTGATGCTCTACATTAGCTCTTCCGTAACACTTTTTGACTGATTCAGAAAATGCCACGAGGCAGTACACAGTCCCAGTGTATCGCACAAGATTAATAATGCCATGCGCAGCATTATTGCCAATAATAGTTTAATTGCGTCATTTTCCAAATTTATCCGCTACACGGTATTGTATAATATACATCAGATGTGGTAATTATTTTTCTTTTTGCAATTGGCAGTGGAGCACTGATCACTATGGAAAGTGTTGATGCTGGATCGCTACTTTTTCAACATCCCTTACGAGAACCAACTAAATACAACAAAATAAGGAACCAGCTGAATAACGATGTGACTTTTGGCGATAAGACATTTAAAATGACTTGCTGCACTGGTTATGTACAAGGGAAAGATTTCTGTATGAAATTCTTTCAAAGAAGACCTAACAACAATTGCAGTGGATATAGACCACCTGTTGTAGGTAAATTTACATATTTGGTTATTTTGTCCTTAGAGAAATATCGATATCAGGAGCACATGAGGAGATGGAGTGTCTTACTAAGCGGATTCTGTATCGTCCTGCTATGTACAAACGTTGTTAAACCGCTAATTAAGTGCTGCTATCATTATTCATTGTATATTCACGTTATCAGCCGCACATGTACAGAACAATTACACATTACAAACAAGGAAAGACGACATTGAGTCTGTAATACTATGCATAGTAAAACGCTCCAGACCTGTGCTCCTGCATAACTAATGTCATGATTGCCAGTGCCTAATGTTCACTATAATTATTGAGGATGCATCATACTATAGTGATGTACGTAGGTGCTGGCTGGGGAGATCCACACTTCACTACATTTGATGGGTTAAAGTTTGACTTTCAAGGAATCGGAGACTTTACAGTGTTCAAAACGTTGTCTCCTTCAATTACTGTTCAAGGGAGAATGGAGAGAATCATCGATAATCATAGAGCTACGTGGCATACTGGCCTTGCCTTTGGAGACACTGATAAATCATTTGAAGTAAGACTATAATTATTCCTGCCAATTTATATGGTTGCATTGTCATGTATGCTTCGATTATGTTGTGAGTTAATTAATGTGTCATAATCAGGTGACTGGCACAAACAATGGGCCAACAGGATGGAGAATTGTGGAGTCCAATAATGAAATCACCGACCAACTTCCCCCGGTCAGTAGATGGCCAGATGATGACACTACTTTAGTACAGTTACGGAGAGATAGAAACAACAAACTTACTGCAGATTTTTTCAGAAGTGGAATATCACTAATTATTAATTTGCACTGGTACAAAAACTGTAATTTCTTTAGCTACAAACTTAAAGTCCCCACTTCATACATGCGTCAAGTACGAGGATTGCTTGGGAATTTTGATGGTAGTCTTAGTATTGATCGTGAGCTATTTACAAGAGAGAACCAGCCTGTACCCTACACATCGGATCAAGGAGTTTATTCCGCTATGACCTCATGTAAGCAAAATAATGTATAGAGATCTCTATAATTGTGCATTGAATAACTTAATTGTATTACAATGCAGGGATGGTGACAGAGTCACTTTTATTTCGTAATGCTTATGTACCTGTACCTAATGATGATGACCATGGTACAAGAAAGAGGCGTCAAGCACCAAATGCATATACTCCAACATTTTTTGATAACTTGAATTTTAATGACACACAAAGAACGCTTTGTGAAAACAATCGACAGTGTCTGTACGATTTGTTTATTACTGAAGACAATGATGTCGCACAGACTACATTGGACACAGAAAAAGAAACTAATATGACTATTGCAACTTTAAGTAAGATCAATATAAACAATGTGCACTGTTTATAACTTTCCCATGCATCTGTGCAGATAATTTTCCACCAAACATTTCAGCTGAAGCTACTTTAAGGGTCAACCTAGGGGAACAGTCTGTTCTCGCTCTAAGTTTGGTTGATTCGGATGATAATTTTACATTGAATATCCAAGATGGCCTACCTGACAGCCCCATATTGGAGAAGATCTCAGATGGGGAGTATTTCTTTATGTGGACTTTGCAACAAGTTACCAACAAGACTCTTGTGTTCATTGCTAACGATACGAGAGGTGCTGCCTCACTTTTCATTCCAACTGTGGAAATCTGTGCCTGTGTCAATGAAGGAGTTTGCACACTGGATGGTTTACTCACCAGCAATACCACTGTTGTGATGAACTGCTTGTGTAGTGAAGGTGAGTGTCACTCACAAGCTGGTTTAATTACTCCTCTATTATAAATATTCTGTAACAGCGTATGACGGGAGGTTCTGTCAGGAAGATCGCAATGGCTGTTCGGAGATCCAGTGTTTTGAGGGGGTGGAGTGCATGGACATTCCTGCTCCTGGGGTGGGGGCGGTGTGTGGAGATTGTCCCCTGGGTTACACAGGAGACTCACTCAAGTGTTACGGTATATAATGATAGTCAGTATAGTTTAGACTATAGCTAATGCTTACAATTTTCAGATATTGACGAGTGTTTCCTTGATGCTAATCTATGTGAACAAGTATGCACAAATACTGATGGAGGATTTGTGTGCTCTTGTGTGGAAGGCTATCAGCTTATGGCAAACCAGTGCGAAGGTATATATAACGTTTACGGTATAGAGCTACACCTAAAAACAATAAACAGCATTTCTGTTAATTGTTTGCAACTCACCTAACCAAGAGTAAGTGTGTGCCAAGTATGGGTTCGAGGATAACGTGGTGCACAAGGCGATCAAAGCTGAGTGAATTTTTACTAGAGCCCATCCAAGTGCACCAGCATTAAGACACATGATCTTGGCTCATAATTATGTGACGGGCTCTGACATTTGGAGCAGATGCATGTTAGTATTATTAAATATAATGGGCTGCAAGCGCAAATAAAATGTCTTGACTTGTAGGTAACTATAGCTACAGTTTTTTTACTACGTACCCGTTTGCAAAATCTTCTTTCCACCAAGTGCTTCGTCTAAACAGTCACTATAATATAATTATGACCTAATTGAGCAATATTTGAAGGTTTCTCAATCTATATACACATACATACTATATAATATACATTTCACAGCTTCGAGTTTCCAATGCCCATAACTTGGGAAGGTATATGTGCACGCAAAGCATGTTATATTGCATAGGCAATGCTTCGCTCTATCATCTGGTACATGCATGCATAGATCGCGAAAATCTTAGCTTTATAGTCAAATGTAATGCTTTCCCAGAGTCTGTCCATGGTCTTACTTGAAAGGGCTTAGATCAAATTCAAATCTGCCATAATTTATGTTTTATCACTTAGTAATACATCAATCATTATGCGTCGGTGCGCATGCGCAAGCGAGGTATACGGTATAGTGTGTTTGTGTGTGTGTGTGTGTGTGTGTGTGTGTGTGTGTGTGTGTGTGTGTGTGTGTGTGTGTGTGTGTGTGTGTGTGTGTGTGTGTGTGTGTGTGTGTGTGTGTGTGTGTGTGTGTGTGTGTGTGTGTGTGTGTGTGTGTGTGTGTGTGTGTGTGTGTGCGTGCGTGCGTGCGTGCGTGCGTGCGTGCGTGCGTGCGTGCGTGCGTGCGTGTGTGTGTAGCAAAACTTGTTCACCGAGTGTTGCTACTCTACTTAGTAGAGTACCACCTCTATCACCGGACACTTACTATTATCGGACACTGTCCGAACGCTGTCCAGACTTTAGCAAAATGAATGAAGTAGAGCTACTGTATTGAACATCTATCTATTGCCTGATATTTTTGCGTGAACACACCCACAAGGGGTTCTGCACATGCGTGTAATGTTACATTGAAGATTATGTCCGGTAATTAGTAGGTGTGGTTTTACATAGCCTAAACAACTTTGACCGGACACGATAATTGAGTGTCCGGTAGACTTGCTTCTACTTGACGCTGCTCCAAAACGAAAGAGAGACAAGCAATTCTACATTGCTTTCTATGCTAAGCAAGTACATAGATCCTATCTCATAGCCGTTTGCTTTGTGAAAGCTTATGCAACAGGAGCGGTTTACCTTCAAAGTTTTCATGTCCGGTTATTGAGGAAGCACTCTAGTTAGCTCTGCACTAGAACACTAGCTATTGGTAGCTGCAAGAGTGAGAAGAGAGCTGCAATTAGGCTCTGCTGACATGATGCAACCATTAATTGTAGACTTGAACTTTTGGCATCAATCGTACAATCATGGTCGATCATTACCCACTCTTTGAGTTTCCCTGTGATTGCAGCAAAATTAATTAATGCAAATGTGTTTATCATGATATTAGCTTTCCACCGAGGCATCAGCACCCGCGGTACTTTCATTCAATTTGTTTATTGTAGCATACTTTCGTACGGATTAAATACTTTCATGACATGTGACTACTCTTGGCTAAGCTGATTGACTAGATATAATAAACAACGTGCCTATACTCTCCTATTGTTCATTTACCATCATGCCTTTATACAGATATTAATGAGTGCCATACTATTAACGATTGTCAGCAGCTGTGTCTTAACACTGAGGGCTCGTACACCTGCAGCTGTAATGAAGGGTTTAACCTGTCAACCGATGGTAGAAATTGTACAGGTATATACCGATATATATTTTTGATATCACAAAGCCAAGCACACTGTTCCTGATCACAGCTGATTTTCCCTGTAATGGATCTTGTTCATTTGCGTGTGCTGTCATTGATGGACTAGAACAGTGCTATTGTCAAAATGGATTCCAACTGGACATCGTTAATGAAACCCTATGTATTGGTTAGTTCAACTAACACTTGAAAGATGCTGCATAATGCTGCTGTATATGTGTATAAACTGGCATTTACAACAAACAATACAGTCTTGTAACTATAAATATGCAATTTATGAACAGATCAAAATGAATGCCAGGAGAGCAATCCTTGCGAGCATGAGTGCACCAACAACAAGGGCTCGTTCAGCTGCTCCTGTAGCACTGGCTATCAGCTCCTCAGTGATGGCAAAAGATGTGAAGGTATACAATCTTAATATTGCGTGGGTGAAGCATCGTTTGCATGGTTGTCAGCCATGTAACCAAATGTTCTAGCAGCAAGGCTTTTGCGCATAAAAAATTATATCCGATGTGTTATTTTTGGCAGATATCGATGAATGCTTTCAAGCTGCTTTTATTTCAACTGACCTCTGTGAAAATGACCCAAACTCTCAATGTATAAATACCGAAGGATCTTTTGAGTGTACTTGTGCAGCTGGTTACAACAACCTAACAATAAATGGTTCCTGTCAACGTGAGTGACCACGAAAAAACTAAACCATGTGATAAATACTGCCTGTTGTATTTATATATAGGGGTGAGGAATGAGCCACCACCCAAAGTTGATGTGATTATTGATGAAACCAGCATTGAAAACAGTGTGAATTTCACCTCCTCAACATTGACACCTGACACAGTAAGCTGGCTCAGAATTATTACACTCATAAACTATTCAATACATCATTGCAGTTCACGCCAGATCGTCAGCAACTATTTAGAGAAACAACTGCAATTGCTGTCAATAACTATTGCACCTCAGTATCCTGCAAGTTGATACTTCCATCAGGAGAAATACAAAAGTAAACACTTTGTCTAGATGCCAGGAAAACTTAATAATTAAAAGTATACGCCACATGTGCTGTCACCCCAATGACAGTGACGGCATGACTCGTTCTATAAATTTTTCTATTTCCATTTCAGAGTCACCCAACTCGTTATCTTTTCAGCAAATGTTGCCATTCCGACTTCCCTCATCAAGAAAAAAGACGGAGAGAATATGATGTTTGTTGTGTTTGTTCAAGTTGACGAAGCTTATCTCTCAAAAGATAATTTAGAGTACGCAATAATGGTAAGTTACAGTAAGAAACAATTCTGTCACCACAATCTGTTAAAACGTGTGTAGAATGCTGCAGAACTCTACAAAATGAACGGATTCCTTCCCACTTTTGAGCTTACTCCTTCTACTCCAACTGTGTGGAGTGGTTCAGCACTGATCGGAGTGATAGTGGGAGTTATAGCAGTACCTATTGTTTTGGTGATACTAATTCTCCTAGCTGTTTTGTGGTAAGTTAAACATTCACAATGTATACGTAAGATTCAATGTAAGCTAGACGATGTCTATTCTAGAAAATGCTTTGATGCCACTATACCTGACTGTGTATACCTTAATCTTCCTTGCTTACAGTAAAAAATGCTGCTTCAATAAAAGTAAAATAAATCCGAGTCATCAGATTGAGTTGAGCACTGTTGTTGACAATCCTTTCCAAGATAAAGTCGATAAAGATCATCATTAATATTGTATGAACAGATAATTAGCTCGCCGCAGTATATATTATTATTATTGGTTTTTTATAGACACCCTAGCTATTAGCATATAAAAGTATGTACTTTATTATTATACAGGTTCCTTTAGTCAATGTACACGATAAAAATTATAGTAGATGTTCTGTGTATATAGTATCAACATCTTGTTCTTTTTCTGTTTGACTAAAATGATAAAGTGATCATGCGTTGCCGCCTATAGGGCAATCCAGTTAATATAGGCCCTGATAAATTATCCTCTTCTATTCTCATATTAAACTCCATGTATTAGAATGTACATGCATGCATGTAGACATAAACTTGTACGTAACCATGATGTGTATGATGTTTTGTACCATGATGTGCTCTGACACTAAGGAATATCCATTGAAACTCTCTGGATACTCCAGGGTACAAATCCCATGTGGCTTCTAGGGTGTACATTTATGTACCCTAGGGTACACAGCCTAAAGCCCTCCCTCCACCCTTAAAGGACCCTCTCTTTTAAAGAACACTACCCTGACAACAATTGTGGAAAGCACAAAAATGTGTACACCCACTTGAATCACATTGTGAAGATCTTAAAGCTACCCAACCCCATTGTAAATGTGCTTTGTCAAGTGCAAGCACACGCACACAAACCGTACACAGTGCATATAATCTTTACAACAATGGGTACGAATCGTCGCCCACCCTCTGGGTTGTTTTTCATGACTGACACTTGTAGCTTAGTAATATTTCATGTTTATAGTTGCAAAATAATGAGAGAAAAAACACTTGAAAACGACATGTACACAATTAATATTTATTAGCACGTTCACACCTAATCTATTTTACTACATCGATGTCCAATAATAGCATGTTCATGGCAGATCCTGATGGTACAGTTGGGGCAAGCCATTGCTGTGTGCTTTTGCTCCTTGCTAGGTATCCTGTCTTGCACACATATTTGACATCTACCTCTGCTCAGTCCCACTCTGCTGACACTCACATGGATGTCCTGCGAAGGAGGATTACCAAGGTTGAGACCAGACACACCTCTAGCACATGTACGTGACATACTCAAAGACTACCAATCACTTCCAAACGAAACCCTTTCAACACTTATAGGCTTTTCACCTACCCTCACACAATTGTGCTTGTACAGAATATACGCATTATTAACAGTAATATCCGCAAAATGAAACAAGATCCTGAACCAATACCGGCGACACTTTCTATCATATCCATACGTCTTCCTCATACGCCCTGTATTGTCAACCCCTCCCATGTACAAGTTATAGGCAGGGAGACAAGGGGGAACACTCTGTGCGCATAGAGTACCATCTGGCTGCAATCTGAACACAGCGTCTGGCATTGTCTCAGGAAATACATTAGTAGCAAAACACACCACCTTACGGTCATTGAACACAAAGTAACAGATGTCATCCACAGTCTTAGATACATATTCACCTTTATGAGGTACCACACCCTTTAGATCTGAGGGGAAACCAGCGGCTGACTTTTTTATTGTACCCACTACGAATACGTCATGCTTACGTAAGTATACAATCAACGGACCAGATGTATAAAAGTTGTCCATGTAGACCACATTTTTTTTTTCTTTATAAAATTTAATGCAGAGCAAAGGTGCTTACCAAATAGCAACTGAAAGCTAATATTAAGGTAGCCCTAACAAAAAACAGCAAAAGGCAAAACAAAAAACAACAAAAAAACGAAAACAAAAAAAAACAAACAAAAAACAAAAGTAACTAAAAGGTGCAGGCAGTGACAAGGACAGTGACATACAAATTAATTAACAGACACAAAACTGTAAGTAAGGGCAAGCAGGCAATTAGTTATAAGTAAGTAATTAATTGAAACATCCCGCACATGAGCCTTAAAACTAAGTAAACTACTTGCAGAGACAGCACTGCTTGGTAGGGAATTCCAGAGTGGAACCACATTTACAAAGAATGATGATTGATAAGACAGTGTTTTGGCAAAGGGGATAAGTAGAGGTTGGTCATGATGGTAATGCCGAGGGTTCGGTTTCGGATTGAGTGTGAACCTTGACGAGTGGAGAATTGATTCCCCCCTGATGATCCTGCGGCACAGAGTTACACATGATTCATTGTATGAAAAGGCTCAACTAATTGCTTCACTACCCTCATCAGAAGTCCCTTCTCTGACACCTTTTCCCCGGAAGAACCGGTGAGCCTACCATTATACACATCAAACGTACATAGATACCCACAACAAGAACAAGAGCAGCACCACACCTTGAAACCTAGCTTTACAGGCTTTGTGGGCATATGAATTTTACCCCCTTTTCTACCCTTGTACATTTCATCTACGGAAAGCTCTTGGCTAGGATGATATTTGGCCAAGTAGTTTGTACTGAGGGTTTCCAAAACTGTATGTATCTTGCTTGTTATCTTTCTGCTATCAACTATGCACGTATTGTCGTCACAATGGAGATAGCGCCGCAAAACTCAGCTCCACCCTATACACTGCAGTAAAACTGAGGGTTGAGTGTTTGGTGGGGTTGCAACAACCCAACCAACTGTTCTTGTAGCTATATTAAATTAAGTATAGTGAGACTGGAATACCTGGAAGTCAGTCTATAGGCCAGGATATTGTCATTTAGTGTTGCCATATAGACTATGTAGACAAGCAGGCAGAGTAGCATTTAATATTGCCAGAGGAAGCAGACCTTTCAGCATGATATAGCTAACACACCTATACTTGTGTGCGTGCTTAGCTAAATAAACATTCCTCTGATGCACAGTTGCTATCTGCATGCATGACGTCAATGCAATGGTTGTCAATGGGTGTATAGTTAATTAAGGAAGTGACACAAATTACATATTTCATGTGCCCGTGATAACTTATACAAAGTGGTACCTTGTAGGGCTACAAGGGAAATATAATTTTTCGGGTCCCAATTCAATCAGACTACAAGCGCTCATGCAGCCAATCCGGTGGAAGCTACTTTTACGGCACTACATTATTTTTGTAATTTGTATACATGAACGATGCATACACCCATGCATGCATGACTTGAGATTCATGGATTGCAAAATAGCTCCTTAATTTATTTCAGACTTGTGCGTTGCGTAGCAAATACTTTACTTTAGTAGTTGCATGCATGCATGGGTGCATGACGGGTCTGCATTAGAACGTTATATTGGTACTGTCTAGTGCTATACATATTAAAGTGTGACACCTTCAAAAAATCAGCCATTATAGCTATATAATTATATGCCTCGGTGCGCATTGCGCAAGCGAGGTATACGTCTATCTGTGTGTCTGCATGTGTAGACTGCTACAGCTGCTTATAGGATCGAGGAAGTGCAACTAAGAGTTTCTATAGGCTTATATATATATATAGTCATGTTTCTTGTATTTTAATTCGTGGATTTGCAAAATAATGCTTTGTTCGAGTTATGCCTAGTTTTGTTTACTTGGAATGTTATTATATTAGTAACTCAATCTATCGGCATTCCCACCTCCAGGTATACTAATCTTAATGGATGATGGTTTGATTCCCCCTTCCCCCTACTGCTTCACGATATCCACGTCACACTCCCGACCCTCCACAACCACACACACCCATTAAAGTCCAGGACGGATTTCTCATCCGCATGAGGGGAGGAGCTGTGTAATGAAGGTACTATTAACTCACCCAAGAATTAGTTAAGATGCTCATGCAGCTGCCAGAACATTCTATATAGAGCAAGATTAATTTTCTGGTTGAATTTTAGAGACTATAACAATGTTGTTGTGTTTTGTAAAACCATGCTTGTTGTAATACAAAACGGTGCACATCGACCTTGATTACCGTACCAGCTGTGGAAAAACTTATGCAAAACTCCGGCCCTGTATAATAATTATTATAATGACATGAAAACTCAAATGCTTTTGTTGTTGAAGCTACAAGGACAAAAATTATATAATCAGTAACAGAGGAGCTATAATTTTATAAGAGCTAACATGCACGGCTGGTCTCTATAAATTATGAGTAATAATCTGTCTATTAATATCTACAGTCCATGACCATTTGTGTCATTTCCAGTCAAAATCAGTCCTTCTCCAAGGTCTTGCTGCAACGTCAACCTATAGCTATAGTGCAGACATAATAAATATCATTGGCTTGACCATGGAAGTTGTATAATAATATAGTCAATGTGGTCAATGTGTGTAGTAACCTCGCACCAGGCTGACCAAGTTTCTCTCGAATGCACACATGCAGTACTTGGTCAACCTTAGGCTAGCGTAATTATTGTTCATTGGCCTGTAGCGTGACGAGGACATAGTCAAGCAATGCCAGAAAGGAACAAAAGCATTTAAATGAATCGTAAACTGCTTCTGATTGGGTTGCGTACAAGGAAATATACATACATAAATTATCCTATAATTATTCACATTTGTGTATAGATCATGGGAACAAAACATGTTATTAAAAGCAGAAACGGCTGTGTACATATTAATATGCCAATGTTTATCAGTCTCGCTTGTCATACAATTAAATTTAGGAAGCAAGTCAATTCCTTTCATATCATGCATATATAGTGCAAACATTTTTGAGGGGCTTAATTTTCGCTGTTTTCGTGGGTTAATAGCAATCCTACACAAAAATTATTATAATCTGCAATGATAAAAGACGTGGCCTTGGAATGTTACGAAATGCTTTTAGAGGCCATTCCACGAAACTTAAAATTTCGCGCTATACAGATATTACTTAGACACAGACACTCCCCAGTTAGTCAAGCTTACAACCTATATAACATACATGCAATTGCATGCGCATGAATGTACAATTGCTCATTGTGGAAACCATTACTAATAGTTATCACATGAATATACTCGTATATACTTTGTATAGCTGCTGCCATCTCATTCGGAGTAACTGTATAAATATTTGCTTGTTTAAATCATTAACATGCACTCAACGTACTGTTACTCCAGCAGGCCCTCTTGGTACAAATTGCCCTGCCACTGTTACCACACGTGCTGCAGGTATTAAAGTAGTGAGCTACAATATATTGTCTCTCACACACTATACCAGGAATTGCATCGGTCTTTGAAATAGTCTCCAACATTGTAAGTCACCCCATTTACGACGCATACATCTCCTTTATGGAAGATTAAATGGAATGCATGGTCATAGATGCAACAGAAGAATTAAGAGTGCTGTAAGTACATGAGCGCTAAATTTAGCAAACCGTAATGTAAAGTAATTGTAATATTTACTTACGTGGGCACTGATTTCGTGGAACACATTTATTCTTGTTCTTATCAATAACCTGTCCTGCAGGACACTCACATCTTTGTGTGCATTGATGTGTACAGAAACGGAAACGGAAGGGGGTGGTGCAGTAAGCAGTACAGGCCGACGCGCAAAACTTGAATATCTGGCCTTGGACGGGGCACACCACTGCATTAAAGGGCGGGGTGTAAATTACAGATCAGAGTTTTCGATAAGATAGCTGTAACTATATACACTTACGACACATACATACTCTGAAAAATTATTGCATAAAAATGTATGTGAAATTGTATGAACAATGTGTGGCCTCGTATGAAAGAAACTCAAAAATTGCAGAAAAATTAGCAGTATAAATAGTATGATAGCATTTCGATAGAGAGACACCTGCAATGGAGTCGAAAACAAATAGGGTTCGCATATGGCAGCCACGTGAGCAGGCTCATGCATGCAGTTATAAACAGCCAGACATGCAGACAAACAAACATCGACTACAGTAGGCAAGTATAGTCTCGCGGCCATGCACCTATGTGCCTCGGGTTATGAGCAACGTGCTATTATTGCATGCATGGGAAATAATTCACCTGTATTTTGGTGAGATTGAAAAATAGATCCAGCAGACGCTATGGTTCCCATAGCAACGACGGTGAACAGTAGAATTAAGTTCTTCATCTTTGTTGACAGTTTTATTTAAAATGTCTTGTATTGCTATATTAAAGATTCTGGAACTATGAGGTGCCGTTTGTGTCAAAACTATGTAAATGGAGACATTATATATATTACTAAGTGTATTACAAGTGAACTACACTTTCATGTAAGTGTATTACAAGGGAACTACACTTTCATGTAAGTGTATTACAAGTGAACTACACTTTCATGTAAGTGTATTACAAGGAAACTACACTTTCATGTAAGTGTATTACAAGTGAACTACACTTTCATGTAAGTGTATTACAAGGGAACCACACTTTCATGTAAGTGTATTACATCACGTCATTGAAGAGCCCGTGAAGTGCATTTGATTATGCATGCATGCAATAGCTATAGCTATATAGCTAGCTGTATATTAATACTATATCAGGTGCTCCTGCTAGTGTCTTGCATGCCATGGTTCCTAGCTGATGGTTTCTGCATCCCATGCATGGTTCCTGTATACTATATGGGTTCCTGCATGCATGCCATGGGTGCATGATATGGTTCTTGCATATAAACCCGAGGCTCGTGCTCAGTTATCCTACTTTTGTAGTGATTATAACTGACGAGGATAATGCAGACAACTGGAGTTTACACTGTTCTACTAGCAACATGCTTCTTAGCATTGTGTGCCGCTCTCAATACAAACGAAGCAAACAAGTATCGCCCCATCTACAAATTCGATGGTTCAGCTTCAAGCTATTGTTATCCTGATACCGCCACCAGCGGCAACGATGGCCGATGTATAACTTCTCTGAATCAACGATCCCCCGTGTACACTCAGCAGAAAACCTGCGGATCTTACACAGTCTTTACTTACTATCTCTGGTATGGAAAACAGAAAGGCTGCATTGCGTTGTTTGACAAAGGCCATGGAAATGACTGGGAGCGTGTGTCTGTGTTTGTCCAAGGTGGTCAAGTCAAGAAAGTTGTTTATCATCAACACAGTGGACACTACACTCGTAAGCGTGGGAAATTTGAGAGAGAAGGAGAGCGGCCAATTGTCTACATTGGCAAAGTTGCGCATGGTTCATATCACCACAAATGTGATGGGAAATGTTCTTTTGTTGAATTCTTTAAGTATGGATGCCTCGGCACTGTCAACTATTGTCAGGGTGGCTGTGGCTATTGGGACGACTTCAGACACCCCGGACCAACGCTCAGAGATGTCCAAGTCGTGGATCTTCAACCTGGAACAACTATCAGTGGAATAAGTCGTCCAGCTCGCGATGTCTGCTCTGTATCTGATTGTAAGGGTTCGGGCTCTCGTATCCTGACCACATCAGGCTGTTGGCAGAACAGCCCTTAGCTAATTGAGAGCTTAATAAAGGAGTTCATGCTGTGACTGAATTGTATATAGATAAAGCTATATAATTATAGATGATCAAACATTGAAAGCCTAACTTGTAGAATTTACACTCATGATTGTGTAGATGCTTGCACCCTGACAGCAGATGCTTGCTTGAAATATTAATGCTCTGTTGACTGAATTTACATGTGTGGACTGCATGTGCTTTGCATTCTGCCGCCTAGACTATGCAGAGCTTGACAAATTATGCTAGCATAATTTTTTGTAATAGGAAGGCTTCTAGGAGCTAGCTGTATATTATAGGGCACTTAGCTATAGTATAATTTTGCAGCATAAAATGTTTCTCAAATTAGGAGATCGACATCACTAAGTGCATGGTGGAAAGATCATCAGAATGAGCTACCAGGGGCTGAGGCATGTTGATGTTGCTGGCAACCTAGTCTATAGGGGCCATGCATGGCAGACCTAATATCTCGGGGGCAAAAAATCAAGTATATAGAAGTAGGATTTTCTCCCTTTGCCCCCTGAGAAACCATAATGTTATGGTTTGTTGTGTATACATAAGTTTAATTAACTAAAGTAAACATAAAACTTATCGTTACAAACTCGTAAATCAGTATGCTAGCTATCACCCCATGAACGAAGTTGACCAGTCGAAACAAATGTAACTGACACATGAGGACACATAATTATTATATACAAACTTGTAAATCAGTAACACCCCATGGACCTCTTGCATCTGCATGAGGAATGTTTCTGGACCCGTACAGCAATGCACTTGTTGGTCCTGGTTTCTGGCAGTATTCCTCAGTGTAATTGGAAGCTGTCTCTGTATTGTGTGTGAATAGCTTTGATACTCTACTATTTCTGAAAATTAAAATTAATGATAATTTTTATTGACTTTATCTTGGAAAGGATTGTAAACGACAGTGCTCAACTCAATTTGATGACTCTGACTTTTTTGAAGCAACATTTTTTACTGTATAAGCAAGGAAGATTGAGGTACACAGGTAAAGTGGTATATCCAGAAAAGACAGTGTCTTATACATCGATTGATCTTATACATACATTGTGTATAAAGTTTACCTTACCACACAACAGCTAGAATAATGAGTGTCACCAAAACAATAGTTACTGCTATAACTCCCACTATCACTCCGGTAAGTGCTGCACCACTCCGCACGGTTGGAGTAGAAGGAGTAAGCTCAAAAGTGGGAAGGAATCTGTTTATTTCGTAGACTTCTGCAGCATTCTATACACAAGTTTTAACAGACTCTGGTGACAAAATTACACTGTTAACTTAGATTAGTTACCATTATTGCGTGCTCCAAATTATCTTTTGAGAGATAAGCTTCATCAACTTGAACATACACAACAAACATCACATTTTCTCCATCTTTTTTCTTGATGAGGAAAGTCGGAATGGCAACATTTGCTGAAAAGATAACAAGTTGGGTGACTCTGGAATGGAAAAATTTATTATAGAACGAGTCTTTATGCTGTCACAATACATGTGGCATATATGCATCTATATAGTCAAAGCGTATACTTCGTTAAGTTTTCCTGGCATCTATAGACAAAGTGTTTATATACATTTGGATCTCTCCTGATGGAAGTATCAACTTGCAGGATACTGAGGTGCAATAGGTATTGACAGCAATTGCAGTTGTTTCTCTAAATAGTTGCTGACGATCTGGCCTGAACTGCAATGATGTATTGAACAGATTTATCGATAATAATTACAAGTGTAATAATTCTGAGCCAGCTTACTGTGTCAGGTGTCAATGTTGAAGAGGTGAAATCCACACTGTTTTCAATGCTGGTTTCATCAATAATCACATCAACTATGGGTGGTGGCTCATTCCTCACTCCTATATATATATAACAAGCAGTATTATTCGCATGGTTTAGTCTTTTCTTGATAATTACAGTCACTCACGTTGACAGGAACCATTTGTTAGGTTGCTGTAACCAGCTGCACAAGTACACTCAAAAGATCCTTTGGTATTTATACATTGAGAATTTGGGTCATTTTCACAGAGGTCAATCGAAATAAAAGCAGCTTGAAAACATTCATCGATATCTGCCAAAAATAACACATTGGATATAATTTTTAATGCGCAAAAGCCTTGCTGCTAGAACGTTTGGTTAAAGTTAATATGGCTGTATTACTGTTTTGGAGTGCTTTTGTAATTGCTACCATGTAGTGTAATTGTTATCGCTAAGATACATGTCCTTATCTCCCTGCATGTAGCTGCTATACTTTATTCATTCGCCTTCGTTCCGCTAGATTTAGATCTACTCATTTACACACCGGCTACTATTTTCTCCTTAATAAAGACGCAACAGGCAACTGACTATACTATCTCAATGAAGAATCCTGATTAAGACTATAATAATAATTATGGGCCGCCCTGAGTCATTAACATGTGCCAAAATACTAATATGCAAAACTTAATGAAACGATCTTTACCAAAAATTAACATTGCCGCCTACCTACAGTGTGTAATCAAGGGCGTATAATCTAGAGAGTAGAAATTATTGAGTATTTACATAAATAATTTAGACTTCAGTGTAGGTGCTTCAATATAATTGTTCCCCATGGCAACCTAAGGCGGTAGGTGTGTGATTGCTTTTACCCTTAGCATTGTAAAACACCAACCGATGTCCGCTAAGGTCTGGAGCTCTGTCACAACATCAGTGGATAGTTTATCTAACTTATTATGCATGCATGGTTTAACATAGTTTACATAAGTACACACGCTGTATCGTACTCTATTTTAGGGTGCTTTTTGGTTAGCGATGGAACTCGAGCAGCTAAGGTCTAATTGTCAATTACATTCCGTGGTAGATCTATTGTCATAATTATTATGTCGTGAATATAATTATGGCTTGCAGGCTATATGAAACAATGCAAGTAAAATTTTACTATTGTCTATAGCTATCAAGATTGTAAGATGAATTTCACCTCCATCCTTTGGCCTTTGCTCTTTTTTATTTGGATATCTGTTTCATTGTCTTCATCTCAAAGCGGGTAAGTCTGCGTAGCATATAGAATTAACAGAAGGCAGCACCCTCCATTTTAATATAGTCATCATGCATGCTGTAACTTAATTATCTTGCATGCACAACTCAGGTCAGATTGTCACAATGGATTTATGCATTGCTATTCAACTCAAACATTTATTTTGTTTTCGCAGTGTATGCTACACAATAACTTCTCAACAAAGGACGGTTGTTGCCTACAACACCAGGAGTCAGAAACATCATTATCAATGTGGCTCATGGCTACGTCGTCGCCGCCGCTGTGAAAGGTAAACAGATGTTGTGTTAATAGTTAAGCAAGATGGCCTCAACTGTGCTTTTGGTTCCGAGTTTAGTAGCAGAGATTGCTTATTAGTTTTCATGTGAGCTTAAGTAAAACTAATTTTTGTGTCATGCATTCAATTTGATGTACTGTAACATTTATATGCATCCTTTATATCTATCATGCAGTTACAGTACAGTCCAATTCAGTTTTGAGAGGCTCCAAACGTTTTACATGCAAAACAGTGTATGCTGTCGTGGTTTCACTGAAGTCCGAGGCAGATGTACACGTAGGTTCTTTTTACTACTACGTTGCATGCAACATATAATACACTTATTACTGAATACAGGGCCAATTATGCTGACTCCGAATTATGGTCACTTGTTTGGAGGGACTCCTGTTCTGGTCTCTGGTCCATACTTTACTACCACTGACAACATTACCTGCCAGTTTGGAGATGTTACCATGGCAGCTATGTATATCAATGAAGGAGAAGTTTTGTGCGTATCTCCGAGGCTTGAGAAAATTGGGGAAACACCGTTTATTGTGTACGTGGTTGCCAGTGATGGAGTCACCTCTCGGTTTGATTCCACCTTTAACACAAGTAAGTTTCCAATTTCCTCATACCAGTGACTCACTTTAAATTCTTTAGTCTCTCCCGATCGTGCTCATGTGGTGGACATTAGCTCTCCAACTGTTATGCTCCAGCCCATCAGTGCTGCCACCATAACATGGACTCCCGAGGACATCACCCCGAGCCATCTACCAGCAACCACAAATGTGAATATCGATATTACATTATACAAACAGGAGTACACACAGATTGAGAGAGAGTGGAAAGTTAACTGGGAAAGTGCTACTGTTTTGGCATTGAGTGTACCAGTTGAAGATCGTGAAGCTCAAGTATTCATTCCACCGCTGGCTCTGAACTGCAGACTACCATTACATGATAACACACGATATGTGGACGTTGGACTATGCCCTGTGATCGTGAAGGTATCAATTAGTGATAACAGCAACGTTAATAGTGATTCAATCTCACTCCCCGATTCTATTGGTACTTGGTCAGGAATGATGTACATGGAGTCAAGTTTTCCAGAACCTAATTTACGTGCCATATGTGATCGCTGGGGTGATTATGAAATGGATTCCAGTGTAACTGGTCCGAATTTACTTCAACAAGTAATTCCCTGTCCACCAACAGAGGCAGCTGCTAGAAACGATCGTGCTTTTGAAGAAGAAAAAATAACTTCTCTTTACAGAGCAACCAGTTACTCGCAAAAAACAATGGTATTCTTTCATCCTGGTGTTACATCTTGCTATCGACAATTTACGTAAGTAATTGGATGACTAATGCTTATAATTATAGGCCAAACTTGTTTGCCATGATTCTGTACAGACCAAACTCTGACGGTGTTGGACAGCAGTGCTGCTACAGACCAAGTGGTAGCCTACTCAGAGGGGAACCTTCAGGAGGAAGTATTGACATTATGTCTCCGAAAATTGACTACAACAGACATCTCTCCGATGACATCATCCCCTTCATTTATTGCTGCAAGGGCCAGAATGAGCGAACGAATTGCAACGAGTACTATCAATGGAGGCCTTCAGGCCTGGAGGCTCAGTATCGATTGCCAGTGCCAGGTACTTGATAATTATAATTATGGTCTATTATATACAGGGTTATGGGTTGATGTGACATTAGTGCATACTTTACCACAAACATATCATGTAGAGTGTATTACAGAAGGGAAGTGAAAGATGCCACAAATTGCTAATATCAAATACATGCAGGAAATAAAAGATACCACAGGTTTTTACTATTCAGAAATGCAAGAATTGTGCTCTTTTTTATGCAGCTTGTATCTATGGGGATCCACACATAATCACCTTGGATGGCCTCAAATACACATTTAATGGCAAGGGAGAGTTCACGATGATTGAGACAAGTGACAACTCCTTCACACTTCAAGGAAGAATGGACACTATTCTTAACTCTGACGGCACCCCCACTCCAGGAACTGTGTTCACTGCTCTTGTGGCAAGAGAAGAAAACCATAATACCACCGTGCAATTTAATCTCCAGGAGAATGTGATACGAATTCGAGTGAATCATAGGGTAGTTAATTTGGCTGGTATTTCAGAATTGATCAAGGACAATGTGACTGTCACAGAAAATGGGAACAGTACAATTAGTGCGTTTTTCAAAGGAGGAGCCAAGATGGAGATTAAGGTTGAGAATGGAATCATCTCAGTCATGTTGATCACTCTGCCAAGCTATCTGAAAGGGGAGACCCGAGGACTGATGGGCACTTTCAATGAAGATACGAGTGATGACTTGGTTCCAAAATCTGAAGAAAAGGCGATTCCTTCTAATTCTTCGCTAGAAAACATTCATTACATGTTTGGAATGACATGTGAGTACAGTTCAGGTACATGCAATTTCATCGTTTTATTCCTTTTTTCCAGGGATACTAAAGTCAGTAAATGAGAGCCTCTTCACTTACAATGCCCAAGAAAATTTCGCACATTTCTATGATCCAAATTTCAACCCAGTATTTGAAACCGCCTTCAAGAACGCAGATCTTGAAGACAAGGCGAGAGAAGTTTGTGGAAATGATGAGTACTGTCTCTTTGACATAGCGGCTACTAACAATGTGGAGATAGGAAAAGCCACAATGCGAGGAGTGGAGAGCTTTGACAATATTGTAGTAATGTCTGCTCCAGGTACATGGTTTTCTTGTCATTGAATTTGATCAAGTAGTATAAATTTCCCTTACTGTATTTATAATTAATATACCTTCAGTTGAGTGTGATCCTCCCTGTGTGAATGGAGCTTGCGTTCAGAATAACAATTGCAGTTGCAGTGAAGGATATGACGGAGACACATGTGATATTGCAGGTATCATAATGTGTTAATGGTTGCTCACAAATTAGTAGGTCTGGTACGTTGCAGTGATGTCAAGGTGCGATACAAATATCTGCCAAAACAATGGAAGTTGTGTGAAGCATGTACTAACAGTGACATGTGACTGTCCAGAAGGATTTATTGGATCCTTCTGCCAAGATAAAGGTGACCATGTTAAAATGTTTTTTCCCTTGTGTAAATATTATTGTAGTATGCATAATTATGGTTGTTTGAGTCCCCACTAGATCTACAGCGATTGACTGTATACACTATGGTGGTAACTGTACATGTGATTATCAGCTGAACCTGATTACTATTTCTGCAGAGCCACCATTCCATATTACGTTGGTGAATGGCAGTCCCAGAGTTAGTGATCAAACTCTTTATGCTGATTTTGTAGCAAGTATGCCCATTAAGTCTGCTGAGTGTCTTCTCATTGGTGGAAGAAAAATTGATTGTAAGATTTGGATAATTATTATGATTCCTCTTACATTTACTTGAAATGCTTCAGGTACCAATGGAAATGTGCAATACAACAACGTTCCTACTGGTTCCTTTGTTCTTCTTATTCAAGTTATATCGATGTCTGGGGAGCGAACCACAGTTAGAAGGACTGTGCATGTTGGTAAGCGCTTGCTTCGTGCTGTCTCAGCATGCATGTACAATATTTTGTTTGCTCTATAATAGTAACACTTGAATAAAATTGATGTAGACTGCTAGTATAGTAATTGTACGTATTAACAGAGGCCATTTGCTGATTTGATCTTTAGTTTTGTGAACTTAGTGTCTGAGTGCTGTCTTTCACGCTTCTATCAAGAATATCAGCGAATTAACTTCGATTGGCTGGCGCCAAATACTCATTTTGGCTTCCTATATATCATGCAGAATTATGTTAAAACTGTACATGCAGGA
This sequence comes from Halichondria panicea, assembly GCF_963675165.1. Lineage (NCBI taxonomy): Eukaryota > Metazoa > Porifera > Demospongiae > Suberitida > Halichondriidae > Halichondria > Halichondria panicea. The sequence goes on from NC_087388.1 coordinate 4,201,912, forward strand.
GAGAGTGGCGATGAACAGTTCTGTGCTGTCCACTTGATCAACGAGGGAGTGACTGTTGACCAAAGGTCTGCCTCTATCTTCTTTAGAGGAACCGAGGCGGTGAAATCCTACCTCTGTAGACTGAGTGATCCAGACATTACTAATTCTGACTTTACAACATGTGAGACATCAATAGAATGCTTGGATTATACATGCATGCACTGTTCTAAATGAACGTATATTCTGCATGATTGATCCACATGCACAAAGCTCAATGACAGATCTACCAGCTATATATTATGTGTAGCTATTAACACCATGCAGTACCAAAGCCACAGGAAAGCTTTGTGGTTTTCCTGTTGCAAGGCACACATACACTTATATATACCGTAAATATTCGTGGTTGAGCAATATTTAGTCACTTCGTGGATAATATTTTCGTAGTTGCTGCTTGCACTGCAGATAAAGGGCAGTATTAGGCAAGGTCGCTTCTTTCGTAGGTGTAAAATATTCGTAGTCTGATCTCCAACCACAAAAACCGCGAATATTTTATCCCCTGGAAATTAACAGCTACATGGCACACTCAGGCACTTTGACTCTAATATTCATTCGACTTTTTTGTTTTATTCAGGTCGAAGTCCGATTCGTTATCAAGACTTGAAAGTTGGTGAATATCGGTTTCAAGTGCTTCCTATTGGCTGTGGCACTCGACGAAAGAAACTCTCTCTGAAGTTTGAAGTTTACTAGAGATAATGTATACACAACCACAATTCATGCATACATAATACATTGAGACCGATACTTTTACTATCCTTTTATGTATTTATGATCGATCTTTAATTATTGTGCATGCACTGGTTCAAAATATTGTGCCTCACTATTATATTAAATGCAAACTAGTAAATTATTCTAGCTTGCACTAGAACTTACCAGAGAAAATCGAGAAAGAGTGTTGATGAAGAGTTTATAATTAGTGCTGCTGGATGTTACATTTTAATGGAAGAGTTGCCTCTGTCCTATTATATGCTGTGATATTACCTATAATTATACATAGATTAATGGTTCAGAAATAGCTCTATAGATTTGACTGACTGTGACAACCTTTGACCTTTGTGTAACTGTTGCAACAAAATTCGAATACCCAAATATCAATACTTAAACATAATTATAATTTGACTTGCCATAGACGTTCCTATAATTATAGAGACAACGGCTACTAATTGAGACAACTTTTGATAATTGAAATGATGGCATAGAAAAGGCCACAGGGGGAATTAAATCAATAGAGTTTTTAGCAGTATAAATGATTTACAGTACTATACATTAGTTTGTGCGACAGTTCATTTTTGTTTATAATTAGTTTAATTCTTTGCTCAGTTAGGCACAGGGGTGCTCGTAACACTTAAACGTTTCACTGGTCCTCTCCCGAGCACGCACCTAAAGCACACAAATAACCATAATTATTACATACACCATGGACAGCACAGGCTATACAACGCATCCCCATGCCCACTTTTGCTCCTCATAGGTTGCTGAATAGATAGATATCTATATCTGCATGTACAGGAGGCTAATGTTGTTTACTATTGATTATTTTGCTCAACTTGTATCTAAATCTAAAACTCTATAACGCCAGTTCAGAATTTAGTTACCTTGAGATAGACCTGTCCATCAGCTCGTCTCGTGCACACTGCCCATTTTCTGAAACACCTGGCCTCAAGCTCAATCTCAACACGAGAGCATGTTTTACAGCTTCTTGGCAGAGGGCGATACTCATCGTCATAGTAACAGGTGTGGCAGTAGGTTACACGGCACTTTGCATCACACCTGACACCCTCAGGTTCTCGCCTAATGGATTTAGACAACAATTAAAGGTATTGAGCATACATGTGAACTCACAAGGTACAAAGTGCTGTTCTGGTAGGCTTGGCTGAGCAATACTCAACAGTGCAATATGGTGGACAACCTGCATGAAGGTGATGATACGTACTTATCGTTAAACAGCCAGTTACTGTGGATACGTTACAATACATGCACACATGACTCTTTAAAACAAGTTAGTACACTATCTTAATCAACCCACCGTTAGGGTTGCATTGTTGGGTGCATTCCTGCAGAGTCTTATAGTTGTTGCCGTTTCCACCACAGCCACCGTAAGTGAACATCTCACACTTTCCAGTCTTTGTATTAAAGAAGTAGCGAGGGAGGAAAGCAAAGCATGGACCAGCGTCAGCGTCCATATCACAGTTAACTGCACCATAGATAGACAATATACGAATTACAATTACTAGTATGAATGTAGCTACAATTTATCAACACAGCAATACAATTATACCTTCTGGTGTTGGTTCCTCAGTAGTGGGTTTTGCTGTGGTTGGTTCCTCGGTGGTGGGCTCTTCAGTGGTTGGCTCCTCAGTAGTGGGTTCTGCTGTGGTTGGTTTCTCGGTGGTGGGCTCTTCAGTGGTTGGTTCCTCAGTAGTGGGTTCTGCTGTGGTTGGTTCCTCGGTAGTGGGCTCTTCAGTGGTTGGTTCCTCAGTGGTTGGTTCTGCCGTGGTTGGTTCCTCCGTGGTGGGCTTCTCGGTGGTTGGTTCCTCGGTAGTTGGTTCTTCGGTGGTTGGTTCCTCGGTGGTGGGCTCCTCAGTGGTGGGTTCCTCGGTGGTGGGTTCCTCGGTGGTTGGTTCCTCAGTGGTTGGTTCTTCGGTGGTTGGTTTTTCGGTGGTGGGCTCCGCAGTGGTGGGCTCCTCGGTGGTTGGTTCATCGGTGGTTGGTTCTTCAGTGGTGGGTTCCTCGGTGGTGGGGATTTGTGTTGTTGGTGGGGGTACAGTAGTCATTGTAGTTGGAAGTTGGGTTGTCGGGGGTGTTGTTGGAAGAGGAGCAAGAAAACCAGCATCTCTTAACTGTGATTCAGCTCTCTGTATGAGGTTTAGCCACAATCATGTATAATTTTAAATTTGCATACCAGTAATGCTGACTGAAGTTGTTCTTTTGAAAGAAACCCATCACCCATTTGAACATAGAATGTAAATACAAGCTGTCCTTCATCATCTTCAAAGATGAGTGAGGAAGGAAGAGCTACGTTTGTAGCGTCTATTTTGAGATCGCTCAACCTGCACGATTGAAATGTATGCCATTATGCAGGCTTATCAAAAGAACAGGTTACTCTATAAACTTACTGCAACTTTTTATCTTCATCGACTATAATTTCACAGACAAATTCAGAGCAATAGTTTGTCACAGCTTCTGCTAATAGTTGCCTAAACCTCTGTCGGCGTTCTGGTGTGAACTATATATTGTGCATATGCGTGAGTGCATAGAAACATATAGAAACAATAAATGCGAGCTAACAAATTAATCCATTCATACAGTTTCAGGTGTTAGAACTGGAGCTGTATAGTTGACACTGTTGTCTTCACTGGAAGCAGGCCTGATAACAGGAGGGGGCGGTGGTGGGGGCTCATTCTCGATTACTATGGAAAATAGATCAGTATAATTAATTATTGTCCAACAATCCGTATTATTCGGACTCGGTTATACTGAAAATGCATGATTTTTTATGTATACTATACAGTATAGCAATCTACATGCTTACTTTCACAATCTCCATCGTCATTTATAACATAGCCAGGTACACAGACACAGTTGAATGAACCCTGAGTGTTCACACATTGTGAGTTGCTGATATTGATGCATAAATCCCGTAGAGCAACAGCCGCTTCGAAACACTCGTTAATATCTGTGATAGAGATAATTTAATTTATTATAGGTTATCAATTCATTGTCACACATAAGGACCTTCACAAGATGTTCTATCTTCTTGTAGCTCATATCCAGTATTACATGAACAAGTGAATGATCCCTCATTATTAATGCATACTTGTTCGCACGGATCATTTTGGCACTCATCTCGATCTATATCACATCGATGGACATAAGAAAATTAGAGCAAAAATGTGCCAAAATTTTCTCACCAAGACACTGAGTTTCTCCTGACAGTTCAAATCCACTTTGACAGTAGCATTGTTCTTGCCCATCAATGACCGCACAACCAAACGAACAAGTTTCGTCACAGGGTACATCAGCTAGATAAAATATACTTATACACGCACTACTAAGGAAGGGACAGCTCTCTAATATGCAATCTAAGTACTTTTAACCATGCATAATTATGCATATAAGGCTTTCATTTATAGTTGTTGTATACCATAACTATACCTATGCAATTCCTTCCATCACTGTTAAGAGTGAACCCATCATTGCAGCTACAAGTATATGAGGCTTCAGTGTTATGACACTTTTGCTGACAGTCACTCACTCCCATACATTCATTGATATCTGTACAGAAAAATTATACCAGTATATTCAATTATATAAGCATGCAGTATACATACATACCTTCACATTGGTTTGTTCCCTCCACCAGTTGAAATCCACCATCACATGTGCAAAAATAACTTCCATCTGTGTTCACACATACTTGCCCACAGAGATCATCGTTCAATTCACACTCATCAATATCTAGAGAAAATGTTTCAGTGAATAGTAACAGTAACAAAATTCAAATGTATACCGTAACACTTGAGTGAGTCTCCAGTGTAGCCTGGCGGACATGCCCCACACACCGCCCCCACTCCAGGAGCAGGAACGTCCATACACTCCACCCCCTCAAAACACTGGATCTCTGAGCACCCATTGCGATCCTCCTCACAAAGAAATCCATCAAAAGCTATAAAAGAGACATGCTATAGTCCTCACAAGAACATCACAAAAATTATATAATAGTGTTAAGGGCCAATTATTTTTACCTTCAATACACTGACAGTTCAACAAAATTGTAGCATTGTTAGTTAGTATCCCAGCACGAGTGCACATTCCTCCATTGACGCAAGCACATATTTCAACAGTCGGTACGAATATTGATGCAGCACCTCTGCTGTCATTTGCTATGAATACAAGTGGCTCATACATCACTTGTTGAAGTGTCCATCGGAATATGAACTTTCCCTCGAACTCTTCGTCTAGCATTGAGCCGTCAGGTAAACCGCCTAATACACTCAGTGTGTACTCATCACCGGGGTCAGTAACAATCAGAATAAGCACTGCTTCTTCTGTCAAACTCACCCGCAATGTAGAAGCGGCAGTAACATTTGGTGGAAAGTTATCTATCAAGTCATAATCATTATCATTTTTTTCATATTATTGTTTCGAACTTACTCAGCACAGCTCTTGTTTCATTCGTTTCTTTTTGTTGGTTGAGTGTTGCAAGTGCCACATCCATTTCCCCAGTTTGTACTAAATCGTAAAGACATTCTTTATTGTCCTCGCATAATGTTCTTTGCATTTCTGTGAAGTTTAATTGCTCGAAATATACAGGAATGTAGTCATCTTCAGTCTGACGTTTACGGCGGAATTTTCCAGAAAAGAGAGTAAGTGCATCTGGAACTCTCCCTATAGGAAGTGAACCACTAATAAACTGCTTGTGGCAATCATTACCATGTAAAATTAACAAGCGGGTTATAATTATGTTTGCTTACATGATAACAATGGAGCTGATAGCTGTTGATCAGTGAAAGAATTGGATATCTGTATTAGGTCATCAACACTTTCTCTTATATTAGGAACAGCATATATTCTTTGAAAAAAATCATTACCACTATTTCCATCCAAATTTCCCATTAATCCACGTGTTTTCAGCTTGTATATTTTTGGAACTTTCACTTCGTAGTCCATGTAGTAGGTACCTCCGATATTGTTCACTGCTGCCCAGAAGTTCACTCCACTTTTAAAATGAGACACATACAAAATATTGTTGTGCCTAGTGAATATAATTTGACCTTTAAACAATTCATTCGGCACCCAATTTTGAAGTTCCCCTGTGATTTCTCTTAAAATAGGGTGAGTCTGATATAGTCTGAATTCATTCAATGGCATTCTTCCGAACTAAGTGGACAATTAGTTGGTTAGTATAACCGTTGATAAAAAATTATAAGAACTTACTTGAAATGCTAAATCTTTATCACCAAATGCAAGAGCCATATGTACAGTGTTTCCGGGCCATCTTGCTACATTATCCAATCTTCCCTGAAGGCTAAAAATTGGATCTCCTGTTGTAACAGTTACCATTTCATCCAATGGTATGACTTCCAACAAAATAAAGTCTCCTTGTCCTTGAAAATCGAAATATCGTCGATCCAAGGTGATATAGTGAGGATCTCCTGAACCGCTAGCTATACATGGATATTTTTACATGAGATCATTGCTGATATGATATATAACCTATCGAATCGACATAGCTACATACCTAAACCCATGCTTGAGTAGTCTTGACAGTCATTAGGAAGTCTTCTTTGAAAAAACTTATCACAATACAAACCAAACTTATTCTCAGCAAGGCAGCATTTGTCCCTAAAAGATTTGTCCCTCTCTAGGTACTTTTCTGTATCATAATGGGGGTGATGAAGAAGAAATGTCCCAGTGTACCCTTCACTTGTAGAAGTACTCAGAGCTCTGTACAAACACAATACATCAGTTATACAGATACTATTTAAGTTCACAATGCAAACTATTTAAACATAGCTATATAATTATCATTTCAGCTCACCCAGTGTTCAGATCAAAACAACACTGCTGTGTAAGGGAAAGTGTATCAATAAAAATAAAGACTTCTATTGGTACAGTTGAAACAAAGCAATGAGTCAAATTCTTCTGCCGCTGAAATCTGCCACTATCACCTAAGACTTGAGACAATGAGCAAGGGCATGTGTAGGACTCTTTGAGCATGGATGACAACCTTTCAAAACCACCCATAAGATGAACCGCAATCGTAGTTAAATCATCCCTATCAACTGCTTTCAAGCATGTATACACTGAGTCGTTCAGGACTTTATCCACAGGAAGCTCCATATTAATGTTTGTTGGATCAGCTTGTCGTTTACGCTTCCTTCCCAGCTGTCTTGTACATGAGACACCACGACCTACACCCGGAAATCCCGATAAGGGATGATTTTGAAAGAACAAGCCATTTGCATTAAAGCCAACAACAGCTGCTTTATTTTGTCCGACAGCACTCCATTGTATGTCATCACACATATAAGAAAAAACAACGTAGGTTTGTAGCACATCTGTTACAACAACAGCTTGATAATTATTTACCTGAAAATTGTTACAGAAATTACACTTAATTGTGAGCAAAATTCCTCCTTACCTTGTCCAAATCATCCTGCGGTATACCAGGCGGAGGGTTATTATCACCATGAGGACTCGGATGTACATTTTCCCAATGAGCAATCAACATCCACTTACCAAAAAATCTGTTGACATCGGGGCCTTTACCTGCATTGATATAAGTATTCACCAAGCCTAGTGCAGTTGCCCCTTCTTCTGAATCGGTGCAAAGATCTTCGTTCAGTGTAAAATCACAGTAAGTGGCATATCGTACATTTCCTTCCCTTCGAATATCGTTATCACTCCAGAAGGGTGCCACAGCAAGTGTATCTCTTGTGTAAAAGAATTTAGTTGGAAATCTATCTGGATACGAGTACTTCCATGGCTCATTGAAAGAAATGACTCCATTTTCATTCACCTAAATAAGAACATAATTTTATAATTATTATTTCTAAAATTAACTCACAAATGCAGAAGTAGCAATCTGACTTCCGAAAAGTAGTCCATCTGGAATCTGTATTCTTTCTGAGCTTGAATCGGGCACAGAACGCTCAAGCTGTTGCGAGTTTGGAAATGTTGTCAAATCAAAAAGTGTCAAAAAAGGAATTTCTTCAATAACCACCGGACCACCTCCACCTACAAATAATTTATAATTATAATAATGACATAATTCATTTTAACTAACCATCTCCAGCAGTAATGTCGAGTCCAGCAAGATAAGCATATCCAAGAGACTGTCGAGCATTGAATCCATAAACGAGCACCGAAATCTGCCCATCTTCATTATCATGAGTAACAGTGTGTTGAGTTGGTGAGGTTCCACTGCTAATGGCTTTAGAGCAACCATATCCAACAACTTCTTCATCTCTATTGTAAATATCCTTCCATTCACAGTCAAGCATTTCACCGTCAAGAAGTATCTGCCTAGTGTTAAAATGTTCTTCTGAAACTGTAACACTGATATAGTTTAAGGGAAAATCTGTAGATGACAAAGTGAGAAAAGATAACTCTTTTACATATTGACTAATTGGAGAAATCATTGCAACGGCGGGGTCTCCTTTATTGTCAATACTTCCACCCGTCGAGAACTGTGCAATTAAAACAGGTTCAGTCGATTCCAAGAAGCAAAATTTATCGGTGCTTATTTCAATGAATGTTTTTTCTTCGCTCTGAAATTTGTCTCCATCTTCAACACCACAGATATGGACCACATCAGTGTTCACAGCACTAATCACTCTGAAAATTTGTGGTCCAGTACGGCCAGTGAACGGAGCTAATAAGAACCTAGTTCCCCAATAAGCAAGAGGGGGCACATGAATAGCTAGAGGTTCACATCCAGATTCAGAAATTGGTACATTGGCACATTCGTGTCCGCTGATAACTGTGAGAGGTTTGTTTGATACAATTTTCGTTCTTGTGAGGTCGTTAGAGCTCCTAATTAAGAGGGTTTGATACCTATTAAGAGAGAAATCTTGGCTGGTCATTCCAGCATCAATAGTAACAGTTGTAGTTGTTGCCATTTGAGGGTCTTGGGGTATCATTATCGATTTAGTAGGCTCGATCGAGATCGTTGTATCATCTTCACAACCCACCAACAAGAATTGGCTGTTGAGAAGATTCGTGGCATCAGTGGAAACGACATAGTACTCATAGTTTCCCCCTGGAACAGTAATGCAAGGATAGGCCAGGAATACTCCAAAATTGAAAGGAGAGACGAAATTCTCAGCAACAACATAGATTTCTTCGTCTCCAGTTGCTTGAATGTTCACTCCTTTGTCTCTGTTACTAAATGTACCATCCGTTACTTGTAGATTCAGTCGGCGGGGGTTTGAAGGCACTTCAATAGTAACTGGATTCTGAGAAGTAACAGTTCCTCTTTGAATCATTTCTGTGCTTGTTTGGACGACATAATTAGCACTGTCAGCTGTTGTGCCAATCACTAGTCTCAGTGATACGAAAGGACTGCCACCAACATTGCGCATAAAACCAATATAGAAATCTCGACCATACGAAGTAGCTATATGTACAAAAAAAGAGTATCATAATTGTGAGTATACACTACACATGCAGGATGGCAATTAATTATTATTAAGGCTCCCACATGAAAAGAATCGTAATGAACGGCTTTTTCACCGACTTATAGCGTAGAAATATCCCAAGATGGGCCTGGTGAATACAAATGCATTCATATATCTGTCACAGCATGATTGTTGCTAGGCCTTGGTTAATTTTGCTAGATGGTTTACTTTTATATGACGTCATTTACTATCATACAATTATTTTATAGCGTTTTTAATCCATCTCTTCCTCTACTATACCTTAATTATTTTCACAGGTAGATTTGTCTGGTGTTTAGCTCATTTTGTTGGTATTAAATTCTGCTAAATTCTGTTCAAGGTGTGTGCATTTCTAATTACTCGCAAGTGCTTTTAATTATTCATTTATTCATTTTCCAATTATCTGCGAGTATATATTTGCGATTTTACTCTCATTCGCAGAAATGGCAGAAATTAATACTCGCGAAATTATGTCACCTTAAGGTTATCTATGAACACAGACACACACACTGCAGTGGTGGATCCAGGAAAAAATGAAGATGGGGTTCCAAACTAACAAGCGCGGGGTGATAATTTTTTGGGGTTAAGCCCACTTCCGGTCACTTGTTGTGCAATAAGACTAGCCCATTCTCAGCCAGGGGAAGTCCCATAATAGACTTGCATAGAGCTAGCTAGCTACATGTAGCTGCCACGAACAGTCAACTAGCTAACCATTAACTTTGAACACTCCTTTGGCAGTTGATACATATCAAAACAACAGCTGGTACAATCATTGAATCAAATTACAATAGCTACAAAAACTGATAAATAGCCAGCTGGTAGCTGTATAGTAAAGCCACAATAGCTAGACTGAAAGGGGGGATCCGTGGCACACTGGGATCTCCCCCTGGATCCGGCGCCACTGCACTGTACTGTGCTATTCTCATGAAGCAACCGCCGCATGCATCTTAAAGAAAGAGCACTTTAGAAATCAACTTTTTTGGCTAGGACAGAATTCTGTCCTGACTAATCTGATCAAGTATTGCCCATTTAATATCACTTCTTTTCCGGTTGTTTCGCAGTTCATTTTAGTGGAACTACATGCAGGCAGCTGATTTATGAGATACAGTAGAAACTGGATTATTAGCGCTTACTTGACTAGAAGCATATCAGCGCATGCTCAACTGCAGGCTTTTTATACTCGAATTGAAGCGCTTTTCAATTATGCGAAGGTTATTAGTGAAATTTTAGAGCTGTTTATCTATGAGCTTAGTTAGCTTGTACAGTGGATGAGGTCCTTTTATTCCAAGTTCCTGGTCAATATGAATGTTTTTAATGATGTAAATGAACTGTAACATAATCGTATGATATAGATCTAGTTAGGGTTGCCTGCTTGCTCACTTTCTAACCAGCTTGCGAGTCAGCTCTCAGTTACAGAGACATCCGGTTGCTGGGTGGGGCTCAAAATGACTGCATTATAGGCGCATTCTCGAATATAAGCGTATAGAGCTCTGATATTGACCCTAAAAGTGCATGCGCTAATAATCTATTTTCTATACGGTAGCACGTTGCATGGTACACGCGGCCTTTATTCGAGGTACATATTCACAGCTGAAGTGATCCCAGAGGAGGTACGACATCTTATACATGCAGCCCCACATTCCTTATTATATCAGGGGCGTAGGGAGGGGGAGGGCTTTGGGGGCTGGAGCCCCCCCTTTCTCTGCAAAAACTACACTAAGAGCCCCACCTTCTCTGATGAGTCTTCAGCCTGGGAATTACTGGTATAGATTAGTGGCAGACAAACAGCATGTCCAAGAGCTAGCTATACTATACTAGTAACTTTGATTCTTTAGTGCAACTAAGCTAGCTAGCTACGGCTAGCTAGCTAGCTTTAGCAGTATTATTAATTGAAGCAAGGTGTGGCTATTTCTTGCACATGCGCAATGAGTCATTAATTAGGGGGTGTGGCTCCTGGTCACCGGAATTTTCGGCGCTCCGCGCCAAGTAGTTTCTGGCGCGAACAGCTCAGCCCCCCCTTCCTCAAATTCCTGCCTACGCCCCTGTTATATCCAGGTCAAAGTTCAATAACACATCAAACGAAGTGATACTCAAAGCAACTCCAGGCAGTGCTTGTGTTTGGCAGGTAATACGCAATTGAGTTTTGCATGACCTAGAGATAATAAGGAATGTGCGTCTAAAACACTTCCTTTGACTCGCGGATGTCGTACCTCCTCTGAAGTGATTACGTATCAGGAAAAATGGAAAAGAGGGTCCCTAATTAAGTAGAAAGCTAAAAATCTAAAATTACAATTGTGGAGTTGTTGCTTATCTTAGCATCTTAGCTCCAGAACATACCCAGGAGCCATATATTAATCCAATACTCTACAGGCTTCTTTACGAAAATACTATAGTCCATAGTCATCAGTGCATGCACCATGCACAACTTTAAAATTCTGTTCTCAGCATGCCTCTAGTGTACTTTTCTCCTGTACGTTACTTGCTGCTTAGCCAGCTCCATGCTCATACCTATACTATACATACTGTATTTAGGCCAGGAAAACTAGTTTCTCATCAGCCCCCTCATCACTTTTAGCCTTCCCCCAAAAGTTTATTATTCATTCTTTTGGGGTATGGTCTAAATTAATAAACCACACCCATTGTATATCAGGGAGTGGTCTATAATTAATGAGTTACACCCAGTCACATGGAAAGATTATTACCAAGGGCATGTAAAAGAAGAGAGGGCATGCAACTCCAAATGAGCGGAGTTCAAACGTGGGCAGATGAATGTGCATGCATGACTGTGCATGAAATGCTAAAAATATAAATTTCTATTTTTAGCACTTCATGCAAATGCACACATTCCTCTGCCCACGTTTGAACTCTGCTAGCTACGTGTACTGATAGTGGAGTTGCATGCCCTCTCTTCTTTTATACGCCCTTGTTATTTACAGTATATAGAAACCAAAAAATTCAATTACTGATGATGTAATGTTTGTTTTTGTGTGAAATATTGCACTGTCAGCATAATGAATAATGAATAATGATCTCATGGCCTCATCAAGTTTCAAAAACCATGTGCTGAAAAACTACTAATCTACTTTCAAAAACCACGTGATGAAAAACTACTAATCTACTTTGCCTGGCCTATATTCATTGTATAACATGCACTCCTCTATTTTCTTCATGTCAACAGCCTAGGGTTAGCACTTAAGTACTCTATATATACAGTATAATTATACACATGCAGCAGCAGCTAGATATAGCACCAGTGGTTTAGAGAGACTTTATCACGGTAGAGTTTGAGTTTGTGCTGGTGAAAAGGACTTTTGATGCAATCTGAATGCAGTACATAGGTGCCAACCTCCGAAGAAAATTTTCAGGGACAAAAAATTAAATATTAGCAGTTGCTTTCTGCGCATGCTCAGTATGATCATCCTGGAGAGCCCCACCCACAAAAACTGCAAAACAGAGCAGCAGCCCCACCCCTCTTTTCTAACCAATGTTTTGATGCAGTGATAGACAGCATAGTGCAAGAAACTGAATTCTGTTCATGATTTAAGCTTTTAAGCCATAGCTCAATTTCTGGACGGGACACAGGACAGAGCCTCCAAATCCGGGACTGTCTCAGGAGTTTTCCGGGACAGTTGGCACCTATATGTAACTTTAATGTAAAATTCACACTCTAATTGAGAGAAAGCATGCATACTCGTTTGCATACATGAACAAAAGGAAAACAGAATCAACTGGTTTATAATTATTAAAAACCTAGTGTGATGCAGCTGGACGGGTCACGGAAATAGTGAGTGGCCGTGTTTCAGGGCAAGTTTTGTGCAGTAAACATCTATAGCTAGCAATCCGTGCCTCACCAAATGGCCTGTAGGTAAGACCTGCAGCAATGTTTCAGTAAGCTTATAAAGGTAAAGGATTATCTCTTCAATATTCGATATCAAGGTGGCCGTACTTCAGAGAGCTGAATAGTGAGAGTCTATTGTATCGGGTTTCAAATGCGATGTTATTTCGATAGCAAATTGCGAATTCGCATAAATCGCAATCACAATTATAATTATAGTGAGCGTTCACATACATGCAATTTCCCATATATATTTTGCATGCAATTCGCAATGGTTCAAAACGTAATCCGCCTTGTACAGTGTCATTTGCAATCGATTAACCTTGCATTCTAAATCGCAGAGCATGCGTGTGACTCTAATATTCTATTAGACATCCGCATTACTAAATAGATGTATAATAGTAATATACTCGCAACAAGCATCTTAATTCTTTAGCCAACCGAAATCTAGCCACTATATAGACTAATTATAGATCTATTATAGGCTATAGCTAGTTAACTTACATACTGCTGGCTGTGCACCAACATCCTGCAGAGTAGCAAGCCTTGCAAGACAAGACACCACAACAACCCAAAAGGGCACCAGCTGACAGCCTCCTGATCGACCTATGCTCCCCATCTGATCTCTTCAGGCAGATGTCGAGGAATATAGAATCTAAGGTTAATACGCAGAATATTATAATCTGCTGAGAGCCCAATGTGCGCGTGCGCATGCTAGATTTCAGAATAATTTTCACCCTCTGAATCCAATGAAAATACATGATAAGCAATAAGCTATACATCTATACTTTGTGTGTCAAACATGACTTTTCACCTGCATGTAGAGATCAAATCTAGTTGCTGAATAAGCTTTCTTGAACTTCAACTCTAATCATAGATGCATGATTAACTAAGTATGCATCAGTCTGGTGAAAAGCACTTTTTTTTCAATTGGGCAATTGCCAGGATAATCAGTGTATAGTGATGGGTGTAATTTATATATGCAGTAGAACTGTGGGCTGTATTTTTATACCTGTATGAGTCATGTAACTCTAGTTGAGCTTGGGCCGGAGTTATAAGCATAATCGTAACATGAGGATAATGAGCATGCATGCATGCTGGGTAATGTGCTGACCTGAAAAAATGAATAGCAAATTTACAATAATTATAGATAGACATGTATTATTACCACAGTGTGGTTAAACAGCAGCTCTCCACTTACCCATTTCTGTTACATATTATTATAAACTAACTGACTACAGGATTGAAGCAGAATTCCATCGAGCCACTTAGACAAAACTGTCATTCTTCAGCATGCATGTATTTGTGATCAAGGTCAAGTTTTTCAGCAGCTTCAGTTTGTTCCTAGAAACAGTAAGCTGTTAACATTTACATTATCTTTACATACTTTGTTTTTAGTGAATCCGATCCAAGTGCATGGTGGCTGCACATGCATATATATACCCACACATAATTATAGGCCTAAACCTAAACCATGCAGTTACCCTAACACAGCATATCAAACCCAACTTTACAACATTCATCCCGAAATATTTATCTCAAAGTTTCATCGGCTGTGTGGGGATAACCAGGGAAACCTTAAGAAATCTGCATGTGCATGCACATACATGCATGCATGCATGAATTATGTTAACCTTCTTCATTACATAATTGTATACATGCAATCATGCAAGCCATATACACAATGAGGTTATAAAGATCCACAATTAAGAGGTCACACAATTAAGAGGTCACCTTTCGGCAGCCACAAAGTTAACATTACTTGCTAATTTTTGTAAATTAAGACATGTTTCTAGAGTATATACAGTGGAACCCCTCTATAACGGACACCTTTGCATGGGGAACAATGTTTTGGCCTTTATACAGAGGTGGCCTTTTGTACACAAACTGTTCATTTGGGGCCTGGGTGCCTGGCCGTTATTCGGAGGTGGTTGTTAACAGAGGTTCCACTGTACTTCCACTGTATAATAACAGAACACCATCATGCTGAAAATTATATAATGTTGTGCATAACATAATTATGCATGCATTTTAATTTGTTGTAGCAACATTGCCGGGCCTTTTGAATCTGCTAGGTTTTGACAAGGATTCAAGGTCTCAGCCAATTCAGATGTATGGAGTGTTTGCAATTGGAGTTGTAGGAAAATTTCTACTTGGAGCAGAAATTCTAGTAGTCTGTGGGAGTTAAATGTAGAACGTTTCACATCTATATATAGCTATATATATCTGATTGGTCAACAAACATATAGCTCTCTCCATGATTGATCCTGTCCTACTCAAAGACCTTGCGATGTATACTGAGCCAAATTGTCAACTGATATAAGATATATACAAGTCATTACCACAGTTGTGACTGCTTCACTGCTGGACTCATATGAAGCAAAATTCTATCGAACCGCTTTGTTGGACAACAACTGTTGTCTTTCAAGGGCAAGCGTCCAAGTTTTTTAGCAGCTTCAGTTTGACTTAACTGTCAACATTGATCTTCATACTTTGTTTAATTTTTTGATCCAATTAAGTCTGCAGATGGCTGGCATGCATATATACCCAACACATGAACAAGTTACCCTTTATTTACACTTCACAACATTCGTCCCAAAAAGATTTATCTCGAAGTTTACAGATGAAAGAGCAATTTTATTAAAGGTGACTGACCTTATCTGGGGAAACCTGAAGAAATCTGTGTGCACATGCTGGCATGCAGGAATTATGTAATAGGTAACCTTCTTGAATACACTGCACAACCACACACATGATGAGGTAAATTAACTATATATACATTGTGTATACGCGGAATTAAGAGGTTACCTTAATTTCTGGCCAGCCATGCACAAGATTTCTTACCCTAAACTGAAGAATTTGGCAGATATTATATTTGGCGAATGAACCATTTGAATCGACTTGATTTAGCGTCTCAGACGTGGTTATACCAAGGGTGTATAAAAGAAGAGAGGGCATGCATGAAACAGCAAAAGAGAAGTATTTTTAGCATTTCATGCACATTCGTGCACATTTATCCGCCACGTTTGAATTCTGCTAGCTACGTGTACTAGATATAGTGAGTTGCATGCCCTCTCTTCTTTTACCAGAAACGACGTTGTGTCCACCAGAAAATTTTGATGAAATGCACATTAAAACACCCACCTATATATGTAAAGACATGATGTTTCTTGATCTATGGAAACTAGAAAAGTGTTGTACAATACGTAGTATGACTATGATGAGCATGGAAGCTGGCTATACAGCAATTAATTAACAGGAGTAATGAAATAAACGGTAGACTATAATTATAGAGACATGCTGAAAACTAATGCATGAGACATGCATGTGCACTGTGGACTTAGGATCATGCACAGCAAAGAAGAAGCCTGCACATAATATAGAATTTTATTATGTAGCTACACAGTGGATTGCAGTGCACCAGAAAATAAAAAGCAAAACCATGCACAATAAATTATTATAGTTTTCCAGATATGAATTTACCATCATATCTAAGCTTCTAAGCTTCTAAGTATATTGAGCGAAATTTTCGAGGCACTTACAATTATTTCCGTGGAATGCCTCTAAAAGCATTTCATTGCACAATGTTCGTAGAATGACTGCTTACCAGAAGGTACGCCTTTAATCTTTACACCAAATAACTCTAATTAAAGGTGGACTTTATTTTCGTGTAGGATTGCTAACCCACGAAATCAGCGAAAATTAAGCCCCTCGAAAATTTCGCGCTATACGGTAGCTTGCACTTTTATTACTGAACTGACTTTTTTTTAGCAGAATCTCATTGAATCTCTGCTTTCCGAACGTATGTAGGTATAACTATGAGCAAACCCACCAAAATTGAATCTTTACATGCAGGCTGGGGAATTTAAACCTTAGTCATACATAGTCTCACTCATGCATGAGATACCTACATACGGGAGTTGATACTTACGATATAGTATCTTGAAAAGCCTATACTAAGTAGTCTATATGTTACATCAGGAGTGTATTCATACACTCCTGATTACATGGCTATGAGACAAGCTGTTTAGTGGCCCGGAAGTAGATTGTGGTCAAGGGCCTTTAGGCCCGAGATCATTTCTACAAGTGCCAATAAACTGCTTGTGGCACGAATTGCCATGTAATAACTATAATTGGTCGCCTTGAATACCATTTGCTGCATATATAGAAACCATGCAGCATAGAAACCACTTGCTGCCTATAGATACGAAAAAAAATTTTGGTAGTTTCGTTCTGTTTTTGGTGGCTGGAATATATTACAGGAACTGCATCGAAACCCAGCATATGCTGTCTAGTACATTCTACCACAGGAACCACAAATGTCTCATTCAATGTGTTACACGTTGTTTTGTTTGATGAGGAGGGGGCATGCCAGGTTCAATGGGTGTCTGCTAAAATAGTGGTTTCAGTTTTTGGCCATATGCTTTCTAGTACCTGTAATAACTTTACCCTAATTATTACAACAACAAAGGAGCATGCTATCAACTTGTCAATATTGATCAATGTTGATATTGGATTGTGTGGTAGATTAGAAAGTGTCATGAATGCGATTATCGAAAATGGACTGGCTCTGGAAGCACTATTGACTTTGTACTTTTTATTTTCTGGTGATCTTAACTGCTTACCTACTGTATTCGTTTGTAAAGGGCCAAATTGAAGTTTATACCAGCTACAGCTTAGGCCACAAGGCAGCAGCAAGGCATATTAATCGGCTGGTTAGTGTACGCCTTGGGATTTTTACAGTCATGTAATGCGCATTATATTATATTGTGCGTAAGACACGCATTTATTGCTTTGGCTTTCTTTTAAAAAATCAATGCTGCTTGTTCCTTTGTCAAAGGCCACCTCTGTATAAAGGCCAAAATATTGTTCCCCAAAGGTGTTCGTTATAGAGGGGTTCCACTGACTGTATATATACACAATAATTATAACTATTGTCAGATATTATTTTGTTAACTGTATTAACAGCTCATTCTTTAGGATGCACTTTACCTCTATAGCTATATATACATGATGTAATCACCAGAATAATTATTTTGTTTCTATATTACTGCTGAACTAAAATGTGCAATTCATTAGTAACTTGTTTACTATTGTCTTAAAATCCGCCTGTAACCAGCTCATTAGTGATTACTTACATTATTAGGAGTGTAGGGGCTTATTTCTGAAAAAATAACTTATGGAAGGCGTTAAAATGGCACGAAAGGTTGTCCAAACGAATGTTAGGCCACGCCCACTCCTAAACTATGTAAGAACTCGTTCTCTGTACCATTTGCGCAAAATTTGTGAGCGTAACTTTTTTGTTCATCCACTTATAATGCTATATTATTATATATGAAGTAATGTCTGTACGTGTACAGTGATTGAGTAGAATCCATTTATGGGAAAAACCCCAAAAAGTGGCTTGTGGTCACTGCATTGACATTTCAAAATTCCCGAGTGTAGAATGGTTTGCAATTGAATGTAAGGCATGCATAACAATTTGGTGTTGTAAAATTGAGCAGGGGAGTTGAATCTTTTTGAAGCAAAGTCATTGTTCAAATCAATAATTAGTGAAGGTAATTAAGTGTAAAATGTAGGCCCACCACCTCTTAGTTGACCTGCATAGTAGAATAGTGGCTTTAGTGATTACTGAGTTATTATGTCTAATTGTAAAACAACATTTTGGAAGTTTATGCTGAATTGCACTATAGTATAATTCATCGTTCGTGCGCAGAAGGGGTAGAGTGATTGGTGTGTGTGTATGGACACAAAAATGAGCGAACTAGATAGACAATTTAATTTGTGGACTGCTTTTAACTGCTAATGAGACAGTGTTTAAACTTGTAGGCGATCTTCGTATACCAACCTAGCCTCGATTCCAGGCCGCTTGAACAAGCGGCCTGGAATCGAGGCTAATACCAAGGGTTCTAACTATAGTCAGTCGTATGCTAGCCTCGATTTAATTGTTATGCTCAGGTGCAAAGGTTACGACTAACCTGTTGTAATGGGGCAGGTTTGTACATAGTTCCAGGCCGCATTTATTGGCCTGGGATCGAGGCTAGTCGCATGCATGCCGCCCTTTCACGCCCTTCTTACCAACATTACGTTTACGCTACCTAATTCAAAAGTGGCAGAGAAAACATGTTTCAGAGTGCTTTGCTAGCCTTGTTCAAATGACCACACCCCTAGTGTAGAGAGGTCTTTTAACCGGAAGTAAAACCAATTTTCGAGGTGCGAGGTCAATTCACTTTCTTCTCGACAAAAAGCCATCACAAAAACTTTACTGCATTTATTGTACTTGCCATTATACCATCTATACCTCACAAAGCAAGTATATAGTGTTATATACACACATAATCATTTCAGGTTCAGGTTCAGTTCAGCTAATTATACGTCATGCATGCATGCGTATACATTTCAGTAAATGTTGAACTTGGTGGACAACTTATTCCCTTGTGGATTGCACCCAACAGGGAGAACTTGGACACGATAGTCACCAGTTTCCAAGTTCTGATAACGTACAGGACTACGACCTATACAGGGTGAAATATGCATGTTGTTTATTGACAAAACGACTGTGTATTTAAATCTGCATACAACTTTGTTTGATATACTCACATGGACTGGGATTAGCAATATCGGAGCTATCTAGACCACTCAGTTTTCAGAGGTACTAGACGAATTTGGAATGGAGGTTCTGTCAGGATTCTATGTAATGTTACCAATGTCTGTGGTTTTTTAACATTTGCAACTCTTAAGTTTTAATTGTCAGGCAAATTCCTGTTTGCATGGCGCTGAAATTGTAGCTTTCTGGCCGGGAGCATAGATAGAGTAGTCTATCATGGAGGGAGTTAGATAACCATCACTTATTGTATGATTACTCTACGATTGTAACATCTCACAGTGAGTATATCTATCTATAATTATAAGCCGGTCATTGCATTGTGTTCATTGCATGTGTACCTTTTTATTCGCATTTCGTGAAGGTCAACGTACATAACAAGAGAGTAACCATGGTAATAATGATGTTTACAATACATACTGGGCACCAACGCATGAACCTTGCAGGGACCCTCTCAGTATAAACTTTTACACAGGATATCAAAACCCACTTCACAACATTCATCCAGAAAAGATTTATTATAATTACATGCATGTAATCTATGTGTGCAGATGAAAGAAAAGGTATATACCAGAATAACCACTATCTGCATGCATGGGGAAACCTGAAGAAATCTGAATGTGCATGCATGCATGCATGCTATAGACATTGTACAAGGCGCTCATGATGAGGTTGATTATAAAGAATGCATGATAAAGAGGTCAGCCACAAAATTGTGATTGCATGCAATAATTATGTTGTACATGCATTAACATAATTATTATACCCTTTTGTACTGCATGTATAGCAACATTTGCTGTGTCAAGTTGATCTTTACATTGTAGGAATGCAGGCACACAGCATTGAAATCTGCTTCTTTGTTCAACATAATTATAATTATCGCTCAGGATCATGGAAAGCCTGCATGCTCTCTTGTATAGAAGGGCATGCATGCAGGGGTCGAGCTTTGCTGCCAAGCTGATGAAATGTTTGTCCCAACAAGGAGAACATTGTCAAAGTTTAAATTTATGCCACGCAGTTTTCCAGAGGAATGTTCTCCAGTCTGTTGTTCAAGTTAATTACATGTATTCATTGTTTCATTAATTGTTTTGTCTGTCAAAGTGGATAGAAAAATTTCAATTATATGATTCAAATGTTATCAAGAAAGCCATATTTTCCAGAAGCAAGAGACAGCACTGCATGGTACCCACTTACAAAAAACATCATGCATGCATGTGTCTCTCGCATTTATAATCACTTTCAAAATTTTCCAATGTTGTCTGAATCTGCTTAGTTTTTTGAACAAAAAACAAGTATTCAACATCTCAGATACATGGAGTGTTTGCAATGAGGTATAAAGGCATGCTGGCGCTGAAATTCTAGAGTTAGATAACCATCATGATTATTTATACGATTGTAGAATATCTCACAAGAATTATCAATCAATCAATCAATCAGAATTGATTCTTGTCAATAAGTGAATGATTGGTCAACAAACATTTCCATATTGGTGTGAGGATGATTGATCTTGTCCTTTTCCTCTGCACTGCATGCCGGTAATTTACACCCAAAGACCTGAAAAAAGGATGCTGAGCCAAACTGACAATACGATATATACATGCAAGTCATCACCACAGTATGTGGCTGCTTGACTGCTGGATATGAAGCAGAATTCCATCGAGCCACTTTGTTGGACAAATACTGTCATCTTTCAAGGGCAAGGGTCCAGCAGCTTCAGTTTAATTGACTATAGAAACAAGAAGCTGTGACTGTCAACAATTAATTTTCACACTTGATCAAGTCTGATGGCTGGCATGCATGCATGCCCAACACATGACAAGTTACCCTTTATTCACACTTCACATGCAACATTCGTCCCAAAAAGATTTAGATCACTGGAAGTTTACATTGATGTGCAGATAAAAGAGCAAATTTAAAGCCAATTGCAATATCTGGGGAAACCTGAATAAATCTGTGTGCACATGCTGGCATGCATGAATTATGTAATAGGTAACCTTCTTGAATACACTGTACAACCCACACATGATGAGGTTGATAACTATATATACATTGCAGAATCCATGATTAAGAGGTAATCACCTGCCGGTAATTTACACCCAAAGACCTGAAAAAAAGGATGCTAAGCCAAACTGACAATACAAGATAAAAGATATATATACATGCAAGTCATTACCACAGTATGTGGCTGCTTGACTGCTGGATATGAAGCAGAATTCCATCGAGCCACTTTGTTGGACAAATACTGTCATCTTTCAAGGGCAAGGGTCCAGCAGCTTCAGTTTAATTGCCTATAGAAACAAGAAGCTGTGACTGTCAACAATTAATTTTCACACTTGATCAAGTCTGATGGGTGGCATGCATGCATGCCCAACACATGACAAGTTACCCTTTATTTACACTTCACATGCAACATTCGTCCCAAAAAGATTTAGATCACTCGAAGTTTACATTGATGTGCAGATGAAACAGCAAATTTAAAGCCTGGGAAACCTGAATAAATCTGTGTGTACATGCTGGCATGCATGAATTATGTAATAGGTAACCTTCTTGAATACACTGTACAACCCACACATGATAAGGTTGCTAACATTGTGTGTATACAGAATCCATGATTAAGAGGTCATCACCTTTCTGGCCAGCCACAAAATTGTCTTACAGACAGCTATATTTATACCCTAAAACTGAAGAATTTGGCGGGTATTATAATATTTATTTGGCGAATGAACCATTTGAACTGACTTGGTGTCTCAGATGTGGTTACTTCAGAAATGACGTTGTGTCCACCGGTAAAACGCCAAATTAAAATACCCACCAAATTTTGCAATTATAAGATTAATTATAGACATGCATGTTTCTATCAACTATGATCTATAGAAACTAGAGTATAAATTATAATTACGCATTATAGTATGACTACATGTATAATAATTACGATGAGCATGGAAGCTGTGGATTGAGGTGCACTTGCAACAGAAAATTTCCAAACACAGCAACCACAATTAGATTTCCAGATATGAATTTCATTTACCCTTCATAGCTTGCACTTTTATTACTGAAATACTTTTTCAAGTTTAGCAGAATCTCATTCAATTTGTTGTACATGCAGTCAGTCGAAATACATTTAAATACATGTACATAGACATGCATGCATAGACTAATATACATACTGATAGGCTTATCATCATTAAGTATCCACTCCCGTAGGTACGCATATCTATGAGTGAGACTATTATGACTGAGCCTCTTCTTGGGCTTAGGGTTACTGATGAGTTTGTTCCTACCTATATAATTATATATACAGTGCATGCAGCCTAGAGAGTAAATACCACAATAGGGTGAGTAGTTGTACTTAAATGCATCCCAAGATTGGAAATTTCTGCTGAATGGATACCATTGTATAGGTGAATGAATAAGCTACAACATTATTCAAAAATATTTCCCCGTTGTAGTGGTTATAGGTGAAAATAGGGGTGATCGTAAAAAATGTGTGTAACATCAAATATCTCCGGAATTAAAGCATTTCTGGACACATTAATTTGTTTGTATCAAAAGATAGAAAATGTATTATGTGCTAGACCTTTAGCCGACACATTTGCTTGAGTTCCATCGCTATTAAGCGAAAAAAACTCGATATTGAGTTTGCGTATACATAATAATATTATGTAAACGTTACGAAACCATGCATTTGTCAAGCAAGTTTAGGCCAACTTACACTTAAAGGTCAAACTGTGTTTTTTTGTGTTTTGGAACTTTCACATACAGCGTGCTAGGTCATCAGTTTTCCTCATAATTATCAGCATGCGCATTTGTCACTCACAATATTGACAACCATTACCATTAAATCTTCACAGAATTTTTAAGAATGAGGACCATTACCTACTCAGCTACAAAAGTGGTCAATAGTAGAACCATAGATGGTAGAACACACCTAGCCAAGATTAAGTGTTTTAATCTGTGCCGAGGATGGCCTCGAGGTTAACGTGGTGCTCGAGGCGCAGCCGAGTGCATTACGTAACCGAGAGGCCATCCGAGTGCACCAGATTAAAACACGTGACTTGGCTAGGTGTGTTCGTGCTGTCACGTGAGCTCTAGCATCGTGGCAGCCAGATCTAGTTACATTTTAAATCAGTTGCTGGTGGCTAGCTAGCTAGCTAGCTAGACGTATAGCAAGTTTTAGTAGGTTTGTAGATCCAGTAACTGATGCAAAGGAGAAGGAGATACGATCTAAAGCTATCTGGACTGACTGGGCATGTTCTTGACTTATTTCTCCTGCTGACCAACAGTTCCGATCCCACTACTGGATATGCCTCCAGCTGATCTGGCTTACTGGATGGGAAACTTTGTGCGCAAACTATATGGCAATGAGTATCTGGTTTGCTCTTTTGGAAAGCTATGATATTCGAAGCACCTTTGATGAAACGATTATATGGATCTGGCTTAGGTACAGGTATGTACATCTTCGAAGCAAGTTGAGCCTATTTCTTCAGACGAAAAAACGATGCTATGATCAAGTCAGCAATTTGGTACACATGAAACAAGTCGAAACAATAACATTCAACTTTCTAATACTTTTCAGCTTTGCTTGTGTACATATTCAATCTGCTTGTATTATTATTATAATTATGATGACATTCAGATTCAATCTGCTTGTATTATGGTTGTTTGATAAAAAGTGTGCATTAACAAACCAACTACTTAATTAAGTGTGGATTAAGTTATTTAATCCATGGTCACCTGACTGCTTTCAGATAAGCTGATTGGCTGGAGATCATGTGATCAGCACTAATACATTTTGACTGACAACAAATTCAGTGGCGGATCCAGGAAAAATGAAAGGGGGGTTCCAAACTAACGAGCGCGCAGCGCGAGTAGTGAAATCCCGTACTGAGCCAGGGGAAGTCCCATAATAGACTTGTGTAGAGCTGTAACGCCGTATATGGTCCCCCGCCATAGAATGTCCCCCGGACCATCTACGGCAGCGATATTTGGTCCCCCCTTGCAATAAACAGTCCCCCCTGGAAACTAGCCAATGAGAGCATGCTGTAGCCCGCGCTATAGGCTATAGCTAGCCTGCTTGCATGCACATCATTCAAATGATATTGATCAAGATGGAAGAAGAGACTGAGATTAAACTAATAGAGAAGGCTTACATCAAGCTAACTCAAGGAACTTATCCTGAGGGTTCTACAAAGAATGAGAAGAGAGTGATCAGAAGGAAAGCAACTACACTGGATGTTGTTGATGGGGTTTTGCACTATAGAAGAATGGATGGAGGAAGAGTAAGGATAAATTACTGAATAACAAGCTAGCTGTTGTAATTGTGCAAAGAGGTGCATGGAAAATCGAGTTCCTCTTTCTTGGTCAACTCCTGTCAAGAGATTCTTACCACCTCTTCCATGCAGGTGCGGGTTGTCATGGATAAGAAGGAAAGGGAGCAGATTTTGCTCTCATGTCATGCAACACCAACATCTGGTCACTTGGGAACAAAAAAGACACTTGCCCGAGTCACTGAGAGGTTCATGTGGCCTGGTGTGACTAAAGAGGTTTATACTATGGTAGGTGCATAATTTATTATCTCGTAGATACTTATACGTACACGTAGGTACGTGACAGAGTTAAGTGGCAATCGTGTACTGGAACCTTTATCTGCCTGAACTTTGTTGATTAAAAGTATTATCTGTGTATATACATATATATGTAGATCGAGACCTGCGATGCCTGTCAGAGGACGGGTAGGAAGATCAGCACTGCAGCGCCAGAGCTCCACCCAGTTCCTGTGGTTTCACCTTGGCACCACCTCGGAATTGATTTTATTGGCCCTCTTATTTGCTCAACTCAAGGCAGTCGCTACATACTTACGATTTGTGACTACTTCACAAAGTTTGTACTCGCTATTCCGATGGAAAACAAGCTTGCTTCTGGTGTTGCTGCTTCTCTCTACAAAGTATTGAATTTCTTATTAAAGTTTATTAAATTATAAGTGCGTGCATGCATGCAGGTTTTCATGATGTTTAGAATACCAAGAGTCATCACTTCCGATCAGGGTGGAGAATTCCACAATGATCTAGATGATCGACTAATGGAAATGTTGGGTATTCAACATCGGCTTTCTACTCCTTACCACCCGCAGGTATAATTATGATATAATTTTATACATAGACATTGTTTACTAATCGCTGCAGGCAAATGGACTTGTTGAGCGGTTCAACCAAACAATCCAAACCATGCTCGTTAAGTTTGTCGATACGAAGAAGGACAGTTGGCAGGACTATCTTGAGTCGTGTGTATATGCCTACAACACATCGAAGCATGAATCCACCAAGCATTCTCCTTTTGAGGTTATGTTCTCCCGTAAGGGTGTGTTACCGGTGGACATGATTAATGTTCCAAACTGCTCTGACGAATTGCAGCTTTCTTACAGTGAAGATATATCTTTTTTTCAGTCTGAGCATGCTGAACATCGAAGGATACAACTGGAAGCAGTAAAAAAGAACATTCTCAAAGCTCAAGCCAAGCAAAAGGAACAATATGACAGAAAGCATCACAAGCCCGAAGTTTTCCAAGTAGGCTCTATTGTCTTGAAGAAAGATTTTCTAAAAAAAAAGCGAGTCCATGGCAAGTTGGATCCTAAATGGGTTGGTCCTTACAAAATAATCAGATCGATTGGCAGAGGACTGTATGGATTAGAACTTGTCGAAGACCCAACGAAGGTTGTGAGTCGAGTGAATGGTGTCCACCTCAAGCCATACCACATTCCTGAGAATCAAGCTCTAGATTCAAGCTCCCCTAAGACCATCTCAAACAACGAGACACCACTAGACCTCACCGCACCCTTGTCAAGTCAGTCTCTTGCTAGCGCTGTGAGCAATGAATTAAACACAACAAGTGTCCATGTTTCTGGAGTTACTTCAAGTACCCCAGTTAGAGAAGGAGGTTTTTTTGTTGACTTTAGCCTTGACGTGTCAGCAATTACAAACTCACCTCCTCCTGCTATTGCCAACTCCCCCACTTCTGCTACTGAAAACTCAACCATCCCCTCAGCTGCAAACTCTACGGCAAATTACATACCCAATCCTGCAATTGGCAACTCACCCCCTCCTGCTATTGCCAACTCCCCCACTTCTGCTACTGAAAACTCAACAATCCTCCCTCATGATACTGCAACCTCACCCCCTCCTGCTATTGCCAACTCACTCACTTCTGCTAACTCACCTACCCCTGCCATTTATTGTTTGTGCCGACAGAGATGTGCTACAAAACGTTGTCCATGCAAGGGAAACAGAATTCCATGTGGGTTGAATTGCCACCCAGGAAGAAGTTGCGCGAACAATGTCCGGATAAACACTGGAAATCCTCTATACTTATCGATCTTACTTGCAACAATGTAGATGATGGCGCTCAACTTGTGGAGTATTGGGCGACAATTGGTGATGTAAGAATGACCAGTGGGGACAAGGCAGATCTCGGCCCTCGATCTCACAGCTGGCTTAATGACAGACACATGACAGCTGCTCAGATTCTTCTCAAATGTGCTCATTCTGATGTCGCTGGTCTACAGGCACCAACACTACAGTGTACACGCACCTCTTTGAGGTCCATCAAGAGAGACAGTTCGTCCAAATCCTTAACTTATCAAAAAGTCACTGGATAACTATTTCTACTTTGAATTGCCAACCTGGCACCGTCCATGTCTACGACAGTATGCAGCTTGGATTGAACTCTTCGTTGAAACGCATAGTTGCTGACCTTATGTTCTACAAAGGAAAGAAAATTACTATTAAATATATGCATATTCAACAACAGAAGGGGGCCAGCGATTGTGGGCTGTTTGCTATTGCCACAGCAACAGCACTCTGTAACGGAATTGAGCCAAACAAACTGCAATTCGATCAAAAGCTCATGAGACAACATCTAAAGAGAGCTATTGAGCAACAAAACATTGGACAATTTTGTGGCTGGCCAGAAAGGTGATGACCTCTTAATCATGGATTCTGCAATGTATATATAGTTATCAACCTCATCATGTGTGGGTTGTACAGTGTATTCAAGAAGATTATCTATTACATAATTCATGCATGCCAGCATGTGCACACAGATTTATTCAGGTTTCCCCAGATATTGCAATTGGCTTTAAATTTGCTCTTTTATCTGCACATCAATGTAAACTTCGAGTGATCTAAATCTTTTTGGGACGAATGTTGCATGTGAAGTGTAAATAAAGGGTAACTTGTCATGTGTTGGGCATGCATGCCAGCCATCAGACTTGGATCAAAAATTAAGTGTGAAGATTAATTGTTGACAGCTTCTTGTTTCTATAGGCAATTAAACTGAAGCTGCTGGACCCTTGCCCTTGAAAGATGATAGTATTTGTCCAACAAAGTGGCTCGATGGAATTCTGCTTCATATCCAGCAGTCAAGCAGCCACATACTGTGGTAATGACTTGCATGTATATATCTTTTATCTTGTATTGTCAGTTTGGCTTAGCATCCTTTTTTTCAGGTATTTGGGTGTAAATTACCGGCATGCAGTGCACAGGAAAAGGACAAGATCAATCATCCTCACAATAATATGGAGATGTTTGTTGACCAATCATTCATTTATTGACAAGAATCAATTCTGAATGATTGATTGATTGATAATTCTTGTGAGATATTCTACAATCGTATAAATAATCATGATGGTTATCTAACTCTAGAATTTCAGCGCCAGCATGCCTTTATACCTCATTGCAAACACTTCATGTATCTGAGATGTTGAATACTTGTTTTGTTCAAAAAACCAAACAGATTCAGACAACATTGGAAAGTTTTGAAAGTGATTATAAATGCGAGAGACACATGCATGCATGATGTTTTTTGTAAGTGGGTACCATGCAGTGCTGTCTCTTGCTTCTGGAAAATATGGCTTTCTTGATAACATTTGAATCATATAATTGAATATACATTAATTTTTCTATCCACTTTGACAGCACTTCTTCTGTGAAGGAGGCGCGTCAAGAACTTAAGAAATCAACAAATTTGCTGGGTTTTAAAATCGGCGTAAAATGAAGTTGTGCATGCTTGTATCGTTTAACATACCCATTATATTGTGTTGTAGCAACATTGCTGTGTCAAGTATCCTTGATGTAACTATATACATGTAGGGGTTACTGTCTCTTTTCTCAATCGGCATATCGCTCAGAATAATGGAAAGTCTGCTCTCTTGTACAAGGACGGGGATCAAGCTTTGCCGCCAATGATGACATACTATGATGTTTGTCCTAACAAGGAGGAGTTGAATGTTTTCAACTTAACATTTATATTATAGCACAGTTCTCCAGCAAATTTACTCATTTCCATGCATGCAGTCTGTCATAGTGTACATATTAAAATTGCTGGACACCTGGTTGCTAGGTGCTGAATAAAAGTATGCAGTGATCTGATTAAACTGTTTATACTCGCAACCATTCAAGGGCAGTGATCTGATTCAGTAAAACACTGGCTGACAACTGGTTGCTATTATAGCAGCTGAATAAAAGTATGCAGTGCATGATCTGATAAAACATGATTATAATGTTAATTGTTTAACTGTTTTATAACCATTTATTGTCATAGACTCATAAGGCTATCTTGCAACTATTCAAGGGCGTAGATTATAATCATCGCATGGATTCTAAGTAAGTTGTCAGAACACACTATAACTTATAGATATAATTATACTCCAATAAGTATCCAACACTCGCCCCCCTATAGCTTCGATCCCAGCCGAACTTCTTCTGTGAAGGAGGCTACCCACCCTCCAATTGCTTCTCCATTCTCTATAATGGAGAATTGGAGAATGGAGATTTCTATTAAATATGGGAGAGTGCATGCATGCATGGAGGAGATCTCCCCCACTTTCTCCCATGCTTCGCTTCCCTACTCTCCCCCATGCACCCATGTGCATTCTCCCCCATATCAAAAGCTGTATATACCAACCCCTATCTGCATGCCAATCCAATAATGAATACAATCTACTGGTTATACTAAAGAACCACGTAATTCAGTGCTTATACATGATTGCTAAAAAAAATCTACATGCATGTATTATGATAATACAGTGGAACCTCTGTTAACAACCAACAACCACCTCCAAATAAAGGCCAGTTGCTATATAACGGCCAGGCACACAGGTCCCAAATGAACATCAGTTTGTGTACAAAACAACCTCTCAACAAAGGCCACCTCGGTATACAAAGGCCAAAACATTGTTCCCCAAAGGTGTCCTAAACAATGTCAGTAATTTTTATACGAGAGATGGAACCAGTGTGCTACATGCAACCTGTAGTGGTTTCACTTTAATTCATGCAAGAAAATATCTAGCAATAATAATTAATGTCTGCATATAATTATATGCATATAATTTTATAATCAGAATCTACTCAGTTGCTGCATAATTTATACTGCAGAACTCTATAATTGACAAAATCAATATTATCAATGGCTCACCTTCTATAAGTTTAATAGTTCAGTTTAGTTCAACTTATATATAGATACATGCATAATTATGCAAAACTAGTATACTGTCAGTAAATGTTGAACTTAGTGGACAACTTCTTCCCTTGCGAATCACACCCAACAGGGAGAACTTGGACACGATATTCACCAATCTCCAAATCCTGATAACGCACAGGACTGCGACCTACAAGGTAAATATACGTAAATTGGGAGAGGAGGCTAGGGCTAAAAGGCTGCATGTTATAATAGAGTAACTGGATTTTTTTAACTACATGAACATAATTATGCGAAGCGTGCAATCTACGTTTCTGCATCACGGGCATGCATTCACAGTTTTATATGGAGGGTCATTTTTATGAAAAAATGGGTATACATTTGAAACGTGAGTAGAGAAAGAAAAACATTAATTTTTTAGAGAACACAGAAAAGAAGTACCGTATATTATTCGATATAAAGCGACCCTCCAAATATGCGACACCCTCGATCTTTTCCAATTTTCTGACCTCTAAAAATAGCGACTGCAACGTTCATAATTATTTTTTATGTCGCGTCCTAAGTAGAGGTCAAACCACAGCCTCGATTTCAGGCCGCAAGAAACAATGTAATTTAAGCGGCCTATAATCGAGGATAGTAGAGTAACCTCCAATTAGATGCGACCCTCTAAATATTCGACACCAGGACTTCAACATAATTTTTCAACCTCCAAAAGAAACGACCTCTGGCTTCGTAATTATTTAAAAGTGTCGCTTTAAATCGAATAAGTACGGTAGGACAATGTGTATATATAAGGGAAAGTGCATGCATTCAGTAAACCATCTAGGAAACACGTTGTTTTACTGAACGCTTTTCCCATGTACTAAATGCATTTCTCGGCTAAATAATTATGTTTTTTAGACACATAGATTTTGTGCAAACTAAACCCTATACACGCGTTTCCTGTTCGTGTTCTCAGGTACTTTTTCTACTTCCGTTTTAATGAACGTGGCCCTACATAATAAATTGCATTATATATACACAAGACGAAAACTTGCAAAATTATGTAACTCACATGAACTGGGATTAGCATTATCAGAGCTATCCAGACTACTCAGTTTGCAGAGGTAAGAGTCTACAGCTTCGGTTCCTTTAAAGAAGATAGACGCAGTCCTTCCATCAACGATTACCCCCTCATTTATCAGGTGGACAGCACAAAACTGTTCATCACCACTCTCTCCTGAATATAATTATATAGATACAGTTAAAATAACTAAGGGGGCAAAGGCATGACCTACACGTTGGTTTAACTTAAAAAGCCAGGAAAAATTACTGCTCACCAATGTGAATAGTTCTTCTAACAGTAAATTTTTCTCCTAATTCTGATGTAGCGTGAATGAGAAATATGTGAGATCCAGCTGGAATGTTATCATATTGCACATGCCCCTCGGTACCTAGTAGATGTGTGCATATATATACTTACACTGTAAAAAATGATTGAAAAAAAGTGCGGTGGACACACTAAAACCGTCGCATATAGCACGCTTTTTTGAAAAAGTGTGCTATATGCGACGGTTTTAGTGTGCTCACCGCACTTTTTTTTTTACAGTGTATGATTGTATATATGCATGCATGCATGATGCCGCAACCACTTACAATCAGTTCCTCTTCCTCCTATCAAAAAGCACTCAGCAGATAAAAGTGGCATGGTAGGCTCGAAATCAACGATTACCCTCCCTTCACTCACCCTTGGACTGCTATTTATTAGACGAATTTGGAATGGAGGTTCTGTCAGAAAAACAAAATTAATTAACATATCAAAATAGATGCATGCATATATAGGTACCAACCTTTCTCTTCACAGTAATCTCCAATATATCCGTTGGGACAATTGCAAGTATATGTGAGGACATGCTTTACACACACTCCATTGTTTTCACAGATGTTGGTGTCACAAGCTGAGACAACTGAAAAGAATGCATGAGAATTAAAAGCTGAAAGGATTAATTTAGCAAAGGGTATTGCACTGAGTGGGCCGCGCAAAAAACAACAACAGCTTAGCTCAAATCAAATTTAACGTATATCATGAACAAGAAGCAAACTCAAAAAAGTGGTAATGGCGTGGTGTGTGACAGCAATATAATACCCACTAACCAGAAACATCACAAGTGTCTCCCTCATATCCTTCATTGCAGCTGCAATTGTTGTTCTGAACACAAGCTCCGTTCACACAGGGAGGGTCACACACAACTGAAAACAATATTTGTGAACTGAAGGCAGAGCACGCAAAATTGAAGGACACAACTATATGGTTGTGGAGTACATGTACAAGAAGCTGACACCTGTTGTTGTTTTATAATAGCCACAACCCAAAACACAATTATCTTATCAAGATATACCAGCTTATAATTACCCATGCATGCATAGGCCATAATAGGTTAGCACACGATCATCAGACATTATAGGTATTCAATAACCATGCAGATATTAATTTTAGTGCCACACATGTAAAACCCACTAGGAACAGCCATCTCAACCATCTCATCAAAGCTCTCCACTCCACGCATTGTGGCCATTCCTATCTTCACATTGTTAGTAGTGGCTATGTCAAAGAGACAGTACTCATCATTTCCACAAACTTCTCTCGCCTTGTCTTCAAGATCCGCATTCTTGAAGGTGGTTTCAAAAACAGGGTTGAAATTTGGATCATAGGAAAGTATGAAGCTCTCTCCTGCATTATAAGTGAAGAGGCTCTCAC
Source organism: Halichondria panicea (assembly GCF_963675165.1). NCBI lineage: Eukaryota > Metazoa > Porifera > Demospongiae > Suberitida > Halichondriidae > Halichondria > Halichondria panicea. The sequence goes on from NC_087388.1 coordinate 4,234,755, forward strand.
TTGCTGACTTCAGTATCCCTGGAAAATTTAAGGAATGAATAGTTATTGCATATTGTACCTGAACTATACTCACATGTCATTCCAAACATGTAATGAATGTCTTCTAGTGAAGAGTTCGATGGAATTGCTTTTTCTTCAGATTTTGGAACCAAGTCATCACTCGTATCTTCATTGAAAGTGCCCATCAGTCCTCGGGTCTTCCCTTTCAGAGAGTTTGGCAGAGTGATCAACATGACTGAGATGATTCCATTCTCAACCTTAATCTCCATCTTGGCTCCCAGCTTAAAAACAGCACTAAATGATTTAGCTGCATTGCTGGCAACAGTCACATTTTCCTTAATGATCTCAGAATTAACATCATCAAAATTGATGATTCTATGATTGACATGAACTTGAGCACCATTACCCTGGAGATTAAATTGCACAGTTGTGTTAGTGCTTTCTTCTCTTGCCACAAGAGCAGTGAACACAGTTCCTAAAGTGGGAGTGCCGTCAGAGTTAAGAATAGTCTCCATTCTTCCTTGAAGTGTGAAGGAGTTGTCACTTGTCTCAATCATCGTGAACTCTCCCTTGCCATTAAATGTGTACTTGAGGCCATCAAGGGTGATGATGTGTGGATCCCCGAAGATGCAAGCTATACATACAAATGTATGCATGGGGAAAAAACAGGATACATTATCACGATCTTGTTATTCTCTCATAATTATGCATGATTACCTGGTAGGGGTAAACGATATTGAATCTCTTGGCCTGAAGGCCTCCATTTGTAGTACTCATTACATTTAGTCGAACCAGTCTCGCCTTTGCAGCAATAAATGTACGGTAGAACGTCATCGGATAAATGTCTGTTGTAATTAAACTTCGGGGACATGGTGTCGACACTTCCTCCTGATGTCTCTCCTTTCATGAGGTTACCAATAGGTCCATAACAGCATTGCTGTCCAACACCATCAAAATTAGGCCTAAACATTAGGTAATTAGTTTGTTAATAGAATCTATAGGTGTATATTAAATTATACTTATCATGAATTTGAGTTACTTACGTAAATTGTCGATAGCAAGACGTTACACCAGAATGGAAAAAAACCATTGCTTTTTGAGAGTAGCTAGTTGCTCTGAATAATGATGTCATTCTCTCCTCCTCAAACGATCTATCATTTCTAGCTAATGCTTGAGTTGGTGGACAGGGAATAACTCTTTGAAGCAAGCTTTGACCAGTCACACCAGAATCCATTTCGTAACCACTCCATCTTGTGCACACATCACGAAAATTATCGAATGAAAAACTCGATTTCATAAACATTACCCCAGACCACAAACCAACAGAATTTGGCAAAGAAAGTTCTCCTTCATTATCGCTAACTGATACCTTTATTATCACAGGGCATAATCCAACGTCTACAGATCGTGTGTTATCATGTAATGGCAGTCTGCAGTTCAGAGCCAGCGGTGGAATGAATACTTGAACTTCACGATCTTCAACTGGTACACTCAAAGCCAAAACAGTAGCACTTTCCCAGTTAACTTTCCACTCTCCTTCATTTTGTGTGTACTCCTGTTTGTATGATGTAATATCGATATTCACATTTGTGGTTGCTGGTAGGTAGCTGGGGGTGACGTCCTCGGGAGTCCATGTTATGGTGGCAGACTTGACGGGCTCGAGCATAAGAGTTGGAGACTCTGAGTTAATGTCCACCACATGAGCACGATCGGGAGAGACTGAAAGAATTTGAAGTGAGTCACTGGACAGGTATGAGGATATTTGAAATTGAAACTTACTTGTGTTAAAGGTGGAATCATATCGGGTTACTCCATCAGTGGCAACCACATACACAATTAACGGTGTCTCTCCGATTTTCTCAAGCATTGGGGATACACACAAAATACTGCCTTCGTTGATATACATGGCTGTCAAGGTAACATCTCCAAACTGGCAGGTGACGGTATCAGTAGGAGAGAAGTACGGACCTGATACAAGAACAGGAGTCCCTCCAAAAAGGTGACCGTAACTTGGCCTGATGGCCAGCGGAACTGAAATGAATTATTCAATGAACATTATAATTTTTATGATCATAATTATTGCTATACAAATATAATTATACTTACGTGTACACCTTCCTCGAACTTCAGTGTAACCAGGGCAGCAAAATTGCCTCCTCATGTACACAGTGTAGAATGCTTGGGAACTGTAAACTTCATTTCTATACCTGGATATTATCAATGTATGTGTTATACGGAGCATCAATGGACGCTACCATAATCAAGAGTACAACTCTACACAGTAATGACTGTGTATTGTTTGAACATTCATAGCACTCACCTGTTGCAGGAGTGCCAACCCCACCCCCACCAGCTACAGTCATAGGTCTCCTTGTGAGTTCTACTGTGGTAGATCGTATAGTACCTCACAGCGGACGTTTGCTCATAGCAAACACTGCACAATTCACGGAAAATAATTATTAGGGCAGTATTATAGGCTCACAATCTTACAGTAAATGCCATGCAGATGTTGATTCAATTATATCTCCTTCTTAGCTATATATAGTGGTTGCTGGCAAAACTATTGAATTGCCTTACCCTCTTTGAGCTGCAGTACGAGGTAGCATCAACCATGTCCCAATCAAACAGATTAGAAGGTACCTGGGATTCATTTTAGCCAAGTCACTCACAGCATGCAGTTACACAGTCTGTAGAAAAGTTTGCAAAACATGGCACCACCATATGCAAGTCACATTTTTGTGGTAAAGTATAAATCTTCCTCAGTTTTTGTGGTATAATGTTAATTGTGCTATCTGGATTAGTCTCAGGTTAACTAAGTTAATTGGCCTGCATGGGACCGAGAGGTTAGACTACGATGATCGAGTGCATGCATGTAAATTCTCCATGAATACCCTATATATAGAGTCTACCTCAAGCCTCTTATTGGCTTTTCATTCCAATTTCTACAGCGTCATGCTATAGTTGCCTAGGCCTATATGCCAAAAATCATTCATCAGCCTATTATTTAACTTAAGGACACCTATTTCTGATATATTGCACCTGTGCTACTAAAGTGGAACTTCTGAATAACGGACAAGTTGGTCCAGGAGGTTTTGTCCGTTATTCAGAGGTGTCCCTTTATTGGGAGGTTTTACCATATAAGGTTATGTCACCCCAAACGTGTTTCATAAGGTATGTAGAGACAATAATGACTTCAAGTGCATAAAATGAATTAGGTTTACAAGCCATGGTCTTTGGGAACAGATTATAACACACATTTGTACGTAGAATTATAGAGGATGCCATTCTTGCAGATCGATAATAAACTATATATCTTTCGTCCGTTATACATACGTATATATATATTGTGCAAGGCGACTTGCCTGTTGTGCGGAGTTTAGAGGTGTCCACCATTTAGGGTACTACTATATACAGAGCTACCACTGCAGAGCCATATAGGGGTTGGCTATTTAGAGACTTGGCCTTTACCAGGAAGGAGTCATAGCTATACCAGCAACTTATAGCTCCACGGCTAATGAATAAGCAATTATAAACAATCATGCAATTATATAATTATACAAAATTAAAAAGCGCTTTCTTCCATTGCTGAGCTGCATGGTTTATTCCTCAGAGTACAGAAATAATTGGCGGTTGTATATTATATCGTCTCACAACCAATTGTCGCACCCAGCAGAGCCTATATAGTCGTGTGAGCGAGCATGACGTTGCTGTGAAATGAATCAAATGATTTGTGCAACATGCACTCTGGTTGTGAGACGATAATTGTATATTATAGTTTCATCATTCTATTGAGGAAGGAACCAGCAATGGAAGAAAGCACTTTTAATTTTTGTATAATTATATAGGCCTATATACAGAAAAATGATCGTGTTTATCAGCAGGATGATATGTATACAACGTGCATGGAGTCTGTAAGCGGGCCTTAGCCCACTAATAACTCAGGGCCTTATTTGTAACACTCCAGGGTGAGGCCTCTAGCTTAGTCTCGTGAGCAAGACTTTGATTGAGAACACGATAATTTTCCTGTATATATAGGCCTATACAAAAATTAACCATTGCAAGTTATAACCCTCGTTTCCTTCCTCACTATAATGCTGAAACTAAACCCTTGCATGGCGGTTGTATATTATAATTTTTTTTATCATCTCACAACCAGAGTGCATGTTGCACAGCAACGTCGTAACGTCGTGCTGCTGTGAAATAATTAGTGCAACAATCATCTTATTGTTCAAGGTATTATTATATTATGTGTGAATGTCATATGCCTTCACTGACAGAATTACTGCATTAGGCTCTGATAAATAATTATGCTCAGAATAATTTTAGCATAATAGGTGTCTAAAGGAATAATAGGCATCAATGTCCATTTTGGTAAAGATCATTACATTAAGTTTTGCATAATAACGTTGTCACGGCAAATTAATGCTCATGGATCCAGCAGTCAGTAAGATAACACTGAATCATGATTATTAACCCGAGGTGCGTGGGCGGCCACGGGTTATAGTAGTCGTCTATGGAACGCCGTTTGCGACAAAATTCAGGCAGAATCTGATAGGCGTGTGCATCCAATATAAAATCGATTTTTGAAGATCGATTTTTAATAATCGATTTTTTACAGTTGATTTTCGATTTACACGTGAACGATTTTTGACAATCGATCTGATAATCAATTTTTGAAATTCGATTTTTGATAATCGATTTTTGATAAGGCCAATGTTAATCAATGTCTTGTTTCTGGTTACCTCCCTCCTCAAATTTCACTGCCTCATCAAAAAACTTATTATTATGACATCACTCCATTATTTTCATTAGCCACACCTACTTGTGGGTGTGTCACATGATAAATAGCATAGATTGCAGCATAGATTAGGTAAGATTTTGCTTTTTCATATTTGTGGTTTTATTGTATATCCAGTGTGGTTATTTTAATTAACAGGAAATGGGGTTTTACAGGAAGTGATGTCACAATAATGAATAATGATAACCTCCCTCCCTCACTAGTGGTAAGGTGATTTCCAAACCAGAAAACAAGACATTGACGAACACTGGCCTAATCGATTATTGAAATTCGATTTTTGATAATCGATTTTAGAACTGCTCTGAAGGTGGGCTGGGGGGGCCCCTGTCTAAAGCTGTATCACGTGATACTATCCTTAGAGAAATTTTGCATTGAAGAAGCCACTATTCATGACTTCTATTCTATCTGGAATCACCAAACTCTTTCTCAGCTCTTTCTTTAAGCACACACAAGATGGCCAAATAAAACAGTGCTGGCGAGAAAGCATACAAAAATGGGTGCACGAAGAAACTAAATAAGATAGCACCAACTGAACAGTTCTAAAATTAATGATGTGACTTATGGCCCTCCTTTTTAATGGTTCCAAAAAACAATAATGTTTCGCTTTTGCGTTATAGTCTATCATGTGAGATAGCTAACCAAGCCAAGCTTTGATTCCAGGCCGCGGAGAAGGAGTTTGTGCATGTTCTGAGTTTCAAGGGCGGCCTAACTGAAGCCTTGAATCCATTTTAATCGGCCTGGATTCGAGGCTAGTATCAATCAATTGCGATTTTTGTAATCGATTTTTAAAAATTGATTATCAAAAATCGAATTTCAAAAATCGATTATCAAAAATCGATTATCAAAAATCGAATTTCAAAAATCGATTATCAAAAATCGAATTTCAAAAATTGATTATCAGATCGATTGTCAAAGATCGTTTACGTGTAAATCGAAAATCAACTGTAAAAAATCGATTATTAAAAATCGATCTTCAAAAATCGATTTTATATTGGATGCACACGCCTATCAGATTCTGCCGGAATTTTGTCGCAAACGGCGTTCCATAGTCGTCTGGTTTGTTTGTGACAGGTGAATCTACTCACCTGGATACCACAGTACTGCGTTTACAGCATGGATAGCCTTCACACAACAAGTTATTAGTTTTAATAGTGGCAGAATTTGATGTTAAACCTTCGTTGTCAAATAAAAACGAGCAAAAGCTAAGAAGCTTGTGACTGCCTCTGCTTACCTGGATGCTCTAGCGCTGCGTTTTACAGCATGGGTAGCCTCCACACAACAAGTTAGTACTTCTAATAGTGGCAGCTTTCGGTGTTAAAGCTTTATTGTCTAATAAAAGCGAGCAAAATGTAGCTTGAACAGAACTTGGCACCATGTGTTACTTATAACTGAAGTGATTCTGTACCAGGAACAATGGAACAGGGTCACTAAAGTAGAAAGCTGTATATACCATGAACAATGGAACAGGGTCACTAAAGTAGAAAGCTTGAATTATAGCTCCTGCTGCTTTAGCATGGGATCCTACTCCATGCAGGACCTGGAGCCATACTTCTCTGAGACTCCAGGCTTCTTTGCTGTGATCCTAATCCACAGTGCATATAATTATCTATAGTACCACTACCTGTTCTCAAATGTTTCAGCATGCCTCAAGTCTGGTTTAGTTTTATTGCTCCTGAGTTGCTGGCAAGTCATACATGATAACAACATCATGCACTGCATTATATCACTCTTCTCTGGTTTCTTTCTAATCATGTCACCAGCCGAGGGTTTGCACTTTAGTGCTCTAGTATTAATTATGTCGTGTGTCAGTTTTGTGCTTGTGTTTATGTCTATAATTAATTTATAATTATGTTTTTATTTTGTCTATAGTAAAATCGGATTTTTATGAGAACAATCGGATTTTTTATGAGAATAATAGGCACATTTTTCAAGAATTAATAATGGGTGGGAAAAAAGTATAATTTATCAGGGCCTACATGACTGCATGCATAATCAGATCACACACTTTTCCTTTATGAGAATGGGTCTGCCTCAGGTCATTCTATCAGATCAAGGACGTGTATTCAACAATGATTTACACGTACACTAGTCTCTGTTCTCTCCTGGGGATCCAGTGTCGTCTTACAACGCTTTACCACCCTCAGGTGATGCACTACAGTGGAATTATCTATAATTTTACTTTCTAAACAAACGGCTTGGACGAGCGTTTCAATCAGACGCTGCAAATAATTCACCTACTTGCGATTCTGGATCAATTGCAGACTCTGCTCACTCTCCTCCTGAGGACACTGCTCACATGACCTCCGCTCACCTGGAATCCCTTTTTGAGGACTCCACTCACCTGGAACCCACTCTTTAGGACTCTGCTCACATGACTTCCGCTCACCTGGAATCCCCTTTGAGGACTCCGCTCACCTGGAACCCCCCTCTTGAGGATTCCGCTCACATAACTTCCACTCACCTGGAATCCCCTTTGAGGACTCCGCTCACCTGGAACCCCCCTCTTTAGGACTCTGCTCACATAACTTCCACTCACCTGGAATCCCCTTTTGAGGACTCCGCTCACCTGGAACCCCCTCTTGAGGACTCTGCTCACATAACTTCCACTCACCTGGACCCCTTTTGAGGACTCCGCTTACCTGGAATTCTCTCTTGAGGACTTTGCTCACCTGGAATCTGCTTATTTGGACTTTGCTCAATTACACCCTCCATGATAATCGAGGACTCCCCTGACTTTGCTCAACTGGACACCACTTGTGTGAACTCTCATCATGACGAAAGACGACCCAGATCTCGAAACTACAACAGTTCTGCATGAAATCAAGAAGAAGCATATTCTCTCTCTGGCAACTCATCAGATGACTTCTCGTCTGTCCTCTCGTGTCCCACTCCTGAAATCAATTAAGATCCCCCCCGTGTCGCACGCTTGAATCGATTGAGACCCCTCCCCTGAAATCGAGTGAGACCCCTCGTGTCGCACCCTTGAAATCGATTAAGACCCCTCATGTCGTCATACCCCTGAAATCAATTAAAACTTCTCGTGTTACACCCTCCTTCAAGCCGACCCCTCAGAACATAAGTAACTCAGAGGATGCATGTTTAATCGTAGGCAGGCCAAAATACCTCAAGCGGTCATTGAGCAATCAAGGAAGAACGTCATTGAAGTGGACACTTGTACACCAAAAGCCTGTATTAGATACCTGAGCTTCGTCTAAAACTGTCTATGTATGACAGGGAAGTTCTACTATGGATGGTTAATTGACAGACAATCTCGGTACAACGGCTTGAGCTTTTCCAGCAGTAATTCCTGCATAGCCTGCAGAAGGGTGTTGTCTTTTTATACGAGGTTGAAGTGGGGATTTCGTACTGGTCGTAAACAATCACCATGGCCATTGGATCGGCACTCTTAAATTCATCCAGTGATTAACGTGTATGACAATACACATTGTATGTACAACATGTAGGTCTGTAAATATGGGAGTCAAAGCTCAGATTGCATACGGAGGCCAAAGAAATCACTCATAAACGTAAACATTCAGGCAGGAGGATGTGACTGTGGCTTGTTTGCTATAGCCAATGCAACAGCTCTTGCTTTTGGCCACTCACCTGGAAGCTTCCAGTACAATCAATATAAAATGAGGCAGTATGCTTTCAAAAGCAACGAACTACCAATTAATTGTTGTGCTCCAGATTCAATTGTGTCAATTGATACATACCCCCGCACTGTCTATGCAGAATGCCAGAGATGGCAACTATGGAAAACTGGGTGGAATGCAGCCAATGCAAAGAATGGTATCATTACGACACCTGCATGTGTAAACGTTCGTGCTGCTGCTCTCACAAAATCAGCTGTTTGGCACTGTATGCAGTGTCTTGAACTAAGGAAACCGTCCATAATCTATGAACACAGTCACGCGTCTAATACTAATCTTTGTGCATCCATAATTCTATTCCCGGATAGAACTTCGGTACATTATACCTAGTAACTGTGCTGTAAAAAGTCAATCGTTAAGGTACTTCCAACTACTTCGGCATTTCTTAACGTCATTATGAAATTAAGGGGGTCTTGGGCTGTGACGTTAGTATTGACCACAAGTTTAGGCATAGAACAGTGACTATTTAGATGGGTGTGGTCCGTCATCAGGCCACGTCCCTACTTGTGACATTTAGAGGGGGGAGGTTCAAAATTAAAATGCACAAGTCTAGTTTGGAAGTTCCCCTTAATCTGACATGCATTTATGATGAACTGAGTCTTAAAATGTGGTCTCAATTAAGGTTCACATGCAGCTCTATACACACTGATAGCTATAGCCTCGAGACCAGTCCGTTCGTTGTCTGAAAGAATGAACGGCCTGGTCTCGAGGTTAGACAAGCTTCCCGCGCATGAACATGATATTTTGTGACTGCCTGTGCGTATCTATATTCTATATGATGTGGAGAGGATTGAGTCAGAACCCTAGGTTGCCCTACTTAAGCTCCTGGTCCAGAGACGTCATTTTATACAGTAACTACATGTAATTGGTAGTAGTGCAACAACAAATTGTCTAGCCGGACTGACTTTTCAGGGGGGGGGACCGACATGTAAAAACCGCTGGTTAAAAATCCATTTCACTGCATTGCCTCTCGATTTACTAAACCAATCTCCCAAACCGGCCTTCCACTATATACTAAACCGGTCTCATGCTTTACTACTAAATCGTTGTCCAGATAAATATCCCAGCGCTGCATGTTACTGGATGTTACTGCAGCCTAGCTTGTATGACTTTAATTTGGGTATGCTGAATGACAGATTGCCAGTGATTGTCTCCACTCTAGTTGTTGCTGGTGCTCGACTTTAAGTCTGCAATGAACTCATAAACACCATTAATTTTCGGCTCGATATCATGTGGGTGGGGACACTAATCTGGACAACGATTACGTAACTCAACTAGGACACCGATATGTATACAGTGAAGTGGATTTTAAACATGTACACAGTTTACACAATCATGGTGTTTTGATACAAACAGCACCCCATAATAATTATTATGTATAAATCATATAGTAGTGCACAATTATAACTGCATGGGGGCCATGCATTAATAAAAAAATTATGCACAACACAATACATGCTGTGTAAAAAGTTAGAAAATGAACATAGCCTCTAAGAGAGCTTTAAGTGTAACTGCGATGCTTAAAACAGTACTTCTTCTTCTTCCAAGCACACAATACAGATTAAAATTGAAAGTACAACAACAATAGATAATGTAGCTGTTGCTATAAACACTGGAGTGTGTGAGTTATGAAATACAGTCACATCCATGTCAGTGAATTGAGGAGTGTCAACAGCTGGGGCAGCATACACAAGAAAGCAGCCTTGAGTTCCATTGGAATCCAGTGAACAGTTTTTCCAGTCTCTCTCCTCGCTGATCATACACATCTGGTCTGCTCGAGGGTGATAGTCGTTAAGATCATAGAATTGATATAAAAGCTCGTACGAGTGTTGAATCTCAACTTTTGTCGTTGAAAGAAGGATGATGAAGAAGTACTTGGATTCTTGGAAAATGTATTCTAGTGTGAAATTCGCATCACTATTCACAGGAAATGTGTACTTTTCTCTGTTCAAGCAGTCTTGGATATTACCTTGGTGATCTTTGTAATGTTGGTAGGAGTTTCTGTTATCAAGGATACAAAACGTTATTTGTTCATTGCCTTCAGGTTTTTTTCGGCTATTTGTTAAGTGCAGCGTGAAGTTCAGATTTAATTTAGCTCCTCGAGTCAGGTATTGGTCGATTATGACATTGACTGGAGCTAAGGCAGGGTCCACTAGAATGAAAGACGATTCGAAACGTTTTCGTTTTTTGTTGCTAGGCAATGGATCACATGCCTTCTCACCATCCACGTAAATAATGGTTACAGGATACGCAGGTTTTGATATTCCAATTGTAATAGCACTATACCAGTTTAGATAGTATAGGCATCAGGGAGTATACCTTTCGAATAAAGGTCAAGCACTACAGTATTATTATTCAACACGCTTTGTTGGGAAACTATTGTTGGGAAAACCAATAGATTAAAACAGCTGAGTATTATCGACATCACAACAATAAGAAAAAGGCAAGGCAAGAAGCAGCTTACTGAACGCCACATATTTGCCCAATTGCAATCTGTAGAGGTAATCATTCATGTATAATAGTGGCACTATAATTATAATTATAATTATACCATGCAGCAGCAAATCATGAATTATAAGTTATTTAACTCTTACTTGATTTACTGCTGGACATAGCTATTGCCCTCTCTTGTACTGAAGTTTGAATGTCCTCCTGACCAGTTACCATTGCAGCTTGCATTGTTCCATACAACCCATGCACTGCATGCATGTCGAATATTAATAAAATTACAAGCGCTATATATATATTAATTATATATAGCTAATAGTGCATGTATATGCCAGCTATCATTGGCTTACCAGAGTTTTCTTGTTGAGGATTTTCATACCCAGTGTCATCGTAAGAGCCTGTGAACGGTTTATAAGACATCCTCGGTCAGTCAGTTTCCCTATAATTATGTCAGCTGACATTCAATATAACGAAATAGTAGCAATGACAATTGCATAAGCAATATAACATGCATGCTTCAGAAATCGTGATTTAGACGATATTTTTACATAGAGCTACATTGCAACTTGTCATTTTCATATCAGACGGATCTTTTTCTTGCCATATTTAATCCTTAGAATGCGGTAGATCTAGTCTATATACTCAATGACATCATTTTCATGCAAGTAGAGACCTATAGACTCGACTATAATAATTATAGCAACACCTTAGGCTCAGTTGTTGCCTTAATTAATTAATTCATTATTGACTGCATCCTAGATCTAGACTAGCTATAGATTTAGCTATAGATTTAGCTAGACTCCATAGATCTAGTCTAGATCTAGATCTATGTGCTTGGGATTTCTATACTCACACTTCACTTCGTTTAGATCTAGATCTAGATCTAAATGAAAGGTAGTCTCTATATTCGTTTTACTAATCTAGATTCTAGATCAAACTAGCTATATGGAATGAGTAGATTTACTGAGTTCCTATAGATTTATACCTTAGTGGTGTTTTCTTGTTGGACTGGGATTAGGGATCGCGGGACTCAAGTCTATGCCGGAATCTATAATAATATTGTAGCAAAATGTGGATTCTATATATGGAAACACACCCACAGCTAACTTCGTTATTTTATGCCTAATTTGGCTAGATATATATCTATGGACTAGATTCGCTCTTTAGTTATGCTCAACTGGTTTGTCGATGAAGAAGTCACTGAACGAGCAGTGATATAGGTGGTGACCTTATATTGAAGAATATGAAGTGGAATGTTGCCCAGAGAAAATACTCAGAAAGTGCTTGGATGACAATGTTTGCATTGCTCAAATCAAAAAATACTTCACTTTTGACGGCTGGAGTTTACTTCAAAATAGCATAGATACTTTGCTTGTTCATGGGAATTGGACTTGCTCAATATGCTGCATTGATTTATCTACAAGTGAAAGCATTGGCTGTGATAGTTGTCTTGGATGGTTTCACTTGAAGTGTGTTGGATTAAAGAACGCTCCTAAAAGCAAGCACTGGTTTTGTAGATCCTGTCATATTTAATTTTTATGTGTATTGATTATTAACTCATCTATTATAGCGCATGCGCATAAATTATTCGCAATGGTCAGAGGTGAAAGTTCACCAAGCCGTAAGAATAGCAAGAATATATCCTATTGACTATAGAAATAATAATTTGTGAGGTGAGTTGGAGTGATACTAGAATGACAGTGCTACATATATATATATACTAGATGTATCTAGATCTATATAGGCCTACATATCTAGATTATATGTAGTCTAGCTGTACTAGATAGTTAGCTAATGATCAGTTTTAATGTTTTGTTTGTTTTGTCGACCACCAAGTTTTCTGCATGAAAGTGAAAGTATGTTTAGAGATCTATTCTACACATTGAATTAGTTTGTATATAATGTATCACGCTTCCATATTTGTGTAGATCTAGGAATACAACTGTTGCATTTGACGATGTGTGTAACATGCTATTTCATGACAGGAAGTGTCTGCCTGATACAAGGAGCTACCCCAATGTGGCAAACACAGAAAAAATCACTAAGTGAACATCAGGATAGTAAGTTGCTAAGTAACGTTTCATATTTTATGGGTGTAACTTATATCTCCTGCATGTTCTCGTATTCATATTCATAACCATAATTTAATTCATGTATGTATAGGGGGACATCAAGAATTGTGCCGAAAATGTTCGTTAGGAGTAACCATTTTTCTCCTGGCATCTGTTGCAGTGGGTTGCATCATTTTTTCAGTGTTGCTGGCATTTCAGCATGAGATCTCTTCTGGTCCACAGCTTAGTCATCGTGGTGATACGGTTTTTCTCCAGAGTATAAGTCGATTCTATCATTCTTCCATTACCACCTCCACATGTGACCAAAGAGGTGACTCTCCTCACATTGATAGAATCTTTATCGTTCCTGAAAATAATCTCACCATGCACCACACAAATCACTCTTTAAACTCTGCTCAGATCGATCAACAATTCTCATCCGCTGTAAGTGGTCTCATAGACAACTTGTATCTGCTAGAAGGAAGTGATCTTAGCTACAAAATATGCGTAGGAAGTATAGACAGTGGTAGTCTACAAGGTGATCTATTCGTGTTCACCAATGACTTCAATTTCATTGAATACAAAGAATCTCCCGAACTTGGTGAACAATTATCGATTATTTCAAAAAGTTTCGAAATTGGAAGGGACAACAGTACCAACTGTGTTCAATTGGTATTCAAAGCACCTAAATCTTCGTACTATTTTGTGGCTACAAGGACACCTGCTTCAATATTCTACACTTTCCAATACACACTGCACATTAACTATTATGATCACAGCGACTATCAAGTAGCATGCTCCATCTATGAGGAAGAGCCTTGTGAGATTACACTACCAGGATCTATATTTTCAACTGAAAAATATGTTCTTCTTGCATATGTAAGACCGAATGTCGAGCTATCATCTTCCACAAATCATCTGTGTGTTACTGCTAACCGCTCGGACAGTGTCTACCTTATCATTGGTATGGCTACATCAATTGCAGCATTGGCACTGCTTGGAACTGTTGTGATAATTATTGTGGTGGTAGTTGGCATAAGGCGTAGGAATAGAAGAGGATACGCTATCATACAAAGCTCTCCACCGTCCTACAACTCTCACTATGGAAAATTGTATGGCTGAATACGGCACGTATATAAAACTTTTATAGAACAAATTTATTCATTGATTTTGTGTATGGATACTAGATTGAAACTGCGGCTAAGGTTTCAGTATGCCCTTGTTATACATGTTATTGTAAGTGCACGATGGCAAAGGTCAAGGTTGTGGCATAATATGGATTCTATTCCATTCCATTGGATGCAAAATGGCCTCCCCTGCTCATGAGTTAGCTGACTTTACAAGCCCGAGAGTGCTCATCACTGTCAGAGGATGGCCTGAGCAAGTGTGCCCAGTGACCAATGAGCATCTGAGCACACTCCTCACTGCATTGCAGCAGGTAGGATGCTATAGCTAGTATATCAGTAGAATATTTGACCTCATTTTTATGACCTCCCTTGTACATGTACAATTTTTATATCATAGATAGAACAGTATGCTTCTTATCCCAATTAGTTGCTTAATTGGCAATAAAAAATTGCTCGTAATTTATATGGCAAATTAACATTCCTTGTGATTCCGGCTGTATACTGTAGATTCTTTGTTTCACTTTGACCATAAATGGCCATAATTAATGATTGCTACGCCCAGTTACCATAGCAGTGGGAGTTTATATAATATTATATTTCCTGTTTACCCAATGTCGTTATTTTCCCTTAAGAGTTTGCCCAACAACGTTGTCACTCTACAAGCAAGTGTTAGCAACAGCACTAAATCTGCCACTGAGAATTACTTCTGTGTGTCTGCACCATGTCTGGCTAACACAAGTACGTTCCACCGACAAACTTCAGATTTAACTTCACCACTGTATAATAACCAATTCGACCGTATATAGCGGGTAATTTGGTAAATTTGGCAAATCAAAGTGAGGGTCGCTAAAAAAACGCCAAAAGTTTTAGCTTGCAGTATCATTATATTGCATGTGATAAATATTGACATATGCAGCATGCTCGTTAAATTAAACATTTCCAATAGTAGTTCAATTGGCTAGCTCTTTTGGGCTCGCTAAATTTACCCGCTATATAATTATGGTAATAGGCAATAGGCTATTAATTTGTGCAAACAATTGAAGGTGTTTTTATTACTATGTCAGCTCCCGAAAATACCCCAGCTATCATTAATCTTATCACAACCATCAATGTATTCATGACACTGTTATTGCAAACAGACAAGAGTGACATTGGTGTGAGGCGCCCCTCCATTGTAATGGATGTGACCGTGTGGGCCGAGGTGAACAATAGCAATAGACCACTGTTCATACAGAGCATCAAGAATGCTTGGACTACGTTCCTTAATAGCGAGTCTGAAACAATGGATTTTCTGTAAGTTGTGCAGCATGGTATGCATGACGTCCTTGAAATTAGTATAGTTATGCATGTACGTATCTGTATATATAATGGGTCAAATTGATACATGCATGTGTACGTATTAGATCTGTATACTTATATTCATGCATGGGAACAATATCAAAGCGCTGTTGCTGAGGGATTTTCCATGTTTATTGTTAGTGAATAATTAAAACCACACACGTATGCATGTGTGTATCTCAATGATATCACTAATTTAACTCTTTGTATATAATTATATATAATAATTATTATGGTAAACTGTGGACGTAACGATATAATTATTGGCCAAAAAATTAATTAACTAGCCAGTTTTGTTAAACGTGTGCAAATGTAACAAGTTGTCTCATCACCACACCCACACCCATAGCATTCAAGTACAGCAAGCTGCGATAGTTCGAGACAGTACACAAAGTCATACCAATCCAACTGTTTCCTTGCCAACCACAATGAACAGTTATATAGTTAATCGATCGAAGTCAACCGAGGTGTAATAAATAGATCTATATATAAAATTATTTATGTACATTATTTTTGCTTCCTTTTATGAAAATCAATGATTATCAGTATTGAATCTAACTTCCTGTGTTTATACAGTGATATTTTTATTGTCAGGCTTTAGACTTTGGCAATAGTTCAAGGATCATGGCTTCCAAACCACCCGGTTCACCTCCCAAACTGACGGACGGAAACCTGCTCAATAGTGGAAAGAATGAGTTGCTTATAAAGGTCAGCTACTCTGAGGAGTTTGGAACAGTGGCTGCCTGTAAACTGGACGAGTTTCTATTGGCAGTGCAAAGTGTGAGGCACCAATTAATAATTCTACTGGAGATGTCCATAGAGCATGTTCAGTTGATCAGCTGTCTCATGCTAGATGTAATTTTATGTAGAAAGCTACCTTGTACTATCACTTTCTTGTTTTCATGTAATTATAGATCTACATGTAACTCAGATTATTATAGCAAGGCCGTTTATATGACCGAATTCTTTGTTGTAAAAAGATTGAGGTAGATTGACGTTTATTGTTGACTGCTTAGTCCTTGTTCTGGGACAATTTTACAGCGGCATACCTTCTATACACGGCTTGACACATTTATAGAGCTGTTTAATGGAAAATAGCACTCACTCACCTAGATGCACAGCAATGCAGCTCTATAGTTATTGCGTATCTTTTACAACAATCAGATTCAAGAACTCTGGGATGTTCGTTGCACTGTGGGGTCTCGGATTCTGGAAAAGCCACAGTCAGAGGGTACAGACAGTGTGCAGGTGAGTTGTGACTAATTGAATTTACAAAACTGTGCATAAAGTTGTAATTTTTGTATGGGAAAACAGAAAAAACGAGTGTTGCAAGCGTGCGCTTGCTAATGCATCTCGCCATGTTTTTGCTTTCGCTCAAAAGTATTAGAGTGTTATAGAAGATTTGCAATGTGATTTGACGAAATAAGTGTTAGCAATGGAATGAACGGATCAATAACGGTACTCGCCTCCAACTTTTAATTGCTTCCGGAAGCGGGGGCGTATCCTCATTGCATGCTCTATTAACCGTAGTAGCTAATTGATCTTAGACCTTGATAAAATTGTTTTTTAATATCATAAAACACTGTATTTTATTAGGGTGTACATGGTATAGGCGACCTATAGGAGTGACTTGCGGGTGTTTGGATTGGCTGACACATCAACAAACCCTGCCACTGCATGGCGTTGTCCAGCTCTTGCCTATATGAATCCAGGCACATTGATACATTCTGACTGTCGGGCTGCTTACAATAGCCCGAGTGTAGCATTGTTTGTAATAATAATAATAATAATATTTGCTTCCCATGGCACAGTCAACTACAGCATTGAGTTTGTGAACAGCATCACAGGTGCAAAACATTGAGAGCTACTGGAATAGAATTAAGATCAAGCTCAAGATGAATGCGGGGGGGGGGGGGGGAGAGCGACTGTTAACTCCTCTATCGAAGCAAGCTGCCTTGGGTAATGGTTGACATCGCCACACAGTATCCGGTCTAAGCAGAATCAACCAAATCATCTATTCATCCATCCATCAAGTATTATTCACTCGATCATTGTTTTCATCCATCCAGTGTCATCACAGTATATAGCTATAGTATCACTTTCTCATCCAGTATCATAACTGCTTCAGTTGTGTTCATCCAGTTTTCTTATCATCAGTATTATCAGTTTTCTTCAGCCAGTAATTGTATCTTTCCATGCTTCGCTTCAGCCAGTATCATTTCTTCCTGGTCCTACTGTCAAACAAAATAATAAGCGCAGGTCAAAGGTCATTTAGCTACTACGGTTAGTAGAGCATGCAATGAGGCTACGCCCCCGCTTCCGGAAGCAATTAAAAGTTGGAGGCGAGTACCGTTATTGATCCTCTATGGTTACCAGACTTGTGTACATGCATCTATTGTTATCTATTCTATGGTATCATAGCGCTTTAGTGCAAGGCTAACTCATAATTATGTTGAATAGAAAGTTTGCGTGAACAGATGATGCTATGAAAGATTCTGAAGAGACTGAAACAGCCTTCAATGTGAGTCAAACTAGCCATAACTCGAGAAAGAAGCTTTAGTTTGCTAATCCACGAATCAAATCCAAGAGAACGTGGCTAGAAGCCAATAGAAACTGTTAGTTTTCGTCACATTGCAACCGTTGATCAGTTACAACTGGAACACACACACACACATGCAGTCAGCTTTACCTTTACCGTATCCCTCGTACGGCTACGCCTTGAGGCATAATTAATCTGGTACCGTATATAGAAGGTAATTTTCGTCGGATAAAAGGTTTGTGCTCTACGCAAATTTTCTCTATGAAAAGCTCTCTACACAAATTTTCTCCATGAAAAGCTTTAAGCGTGGTTTACCGGAACGCAAGTAATGCAGTGCACGTGATGAAATCACAATCAGCAAACAAATTAAGAAAATCACCACTCTGAAACTATTCTTTACCCGACAAACGCCACATAATAATTATAATGATGTCAACTCAAAATTGAAGCATTCCGGCACTCGCAATTAATGTTTCTAGCAGTATAATCTAGTACAGTAGCTAGCAAATAATTGTTTCAATAGTGTACGTCTCTTAGAGATTTTCATAGAAACTTACTATGTTAAATTGATGGTGACCAGCATTAATTCGAGCACTGCGTCATAATTATGACCATTACATTCAGTCTATGGAAACTACAGTAGACTCTCATTAATCCGATCACCCTTGGGACAGTGCAGCTTGGCTGGGCTGGAATAGCATTTCAGAAAATAGCCGCGGCTAAAAAACGACCTTACCTCGAACCTAATGACTAATTTTGCGGTTTTGTCTCGAGGATAATGAATCATTATGCTCTCTATTCCAATTTTATCTGCTAAACCACACCTAAAAAATGTCATCCGGTCTAATAAACGTACAAATTACATTAAAAACCTTGGGGAAGCCGGTACTGGCCAGTATACAGAATAGCGAGTGGCTGCATTTCAGGGTGAGTTTTGTGCTGTAAACATCTAGCTAGCAATCTGTGCCAAGCCAAATGACTGGGTGAGGTGGCCATACTTCAGAGAGCCAGGATAGCGAGAGTCTGCTGTACTACTGCGTATGTATAGTGCGAAATTTTCGAGGCACTTAGATTTCGTGGAAGTATACTTCTTCTTTGGCGGTATGTCAATGCACCGCCGTTGGCTATATTCGTGGAACAAGTTTCGTGAAGGATTGCTTACCCTTGAAAACAGTAAATTTCTGCCTATAAAATTATATTATGATATCAACTCAGCAGCAAGTGAATGATGTTCATGTGATCTTATTAATTTGTTGCAGGCTGAGAGCAGTACTGGTACTGCAGTGGCCAACGACCTTGAGGTAACCAGGTACTACTGCAAGACTGCACTCTCTTATAATGGTATGGACCTCATTCAAGTTTTTTAGTTTCGTTGTAAACACTTTCTCGTTACAGTGACAGTTATTTATCGAAATGCATTGCCAGCAATGACTGGACACCAATTAAAATATGTCAGTAAATCAGTTAGTAATTTTCTGTATATTACGGTATGATTTTATATGTGTTCTTATGAGACCAAAGGCTATGCTTCCCTTTTTCCCTTGTAGGGAGCTACTTTCAGTTGATTTGCCGATACAAAGAAGAAGAAATACACCTTAGCTAACCTTGGAATCCCACAAGAAGCTAGCCAGCCAGCTTGTATAAGTTCCCTAACTGCTTTTGTTGATCAATGTTTCAGCGCTTGTCTCGTGTATTGTATTGTAAAATTTGATTATTTTGTATTTTTGTGTTTGATTTGCGGCATTCTTACACATATATTTTCATTTTTGCCGATTGCCAGCAAAAATATACGGCCTACTCTGCTGCTTAAAGCGGCTGCTGCTCGATATAAAGTGGACTAAGCGGTTCCAAAATGTGTCCAGTTTTGTCAAAAAATCCACAATTATCAATGACGTATCGCATTATCTACACATACCCAAGAGCTGCGTAGAGCCACTAATTTGGGGAATTCCCCATTAATCGCAATGTACCAGCAATGTAAAGTGAGTGTATATGGCTGCAAGTAAGTATAGGCTAGCAGTCATTTACTTGAAGATAGTAAATGTGTACAATCTATCAGGATATATAGTATACTATATTATTATGTTGGGTAGAATTAATCATGATTCAGAGTCAAGTCGTGGCTGTTTGTTCATGTCTACTAAATCTAATGGAGTTTTTCGTATGTACTTTCGTTTCTTTCGCTTAAATTGTGATGTCTCGTCTATTCTCGCTTCAGCTTTCAGAACCTCCCCCACTGGGTCATGCAGATTACTGGAGAAGTAGTGTCTCTTGGCGTCATCATTATTTTTCTCCACCCCTAGAGAAAAAGGTGATTAAAATGTTATCTCTTTACACTCGAACTCACCTTGTCCACTAAACATCTTGACATTTCCGTATTTTGAAATAAAGTAAGGGAAGTGAAAGACCAGTGTGTGCATATAGGGCGTAATATTCTTTTCCTGAAACCCTTGACACTTGTGCTTCAAGCTCAAGAAAAGCCTTATCCAGTCTTTCGCCTATCATGATAGATTATAGTAAATTAGATACAATGGTTCTCCCTACTAGTAAACTAACACTATACCTTTTGCTCAACCACTTCACTGGGAGGTGGAGTCCAGCTAGAAACCATCTTATACAAAGAGAGAAATTCCTATAGAGCCAGACCATATAAATAATTATGTTTGTAAAATGCGAAGGGAAATTTAATTAGTACTCACTGTCCAAAGTTGGGCCATTTTAGCTTGAATTTCTTCCTTCAGTAGGTCAGCAAACCTCACTGGGAGACGTTCCAGAAACTTCTTGGTGTCGTTCCCCTGCAGTGATGTCCATTCGTAATGTCCAGAAGCTTTGCCATCTGGACCCCTTGCTTCCCATACCCTGAACGTGATACCACAGTCTTTAACGATCGTCTGTAGTGTTTGTAGGTGAGTGAGTATATGTGCGTTTCCTTGTCTGTCTTGTTTAGCAGATGCCACTATCTCTAGAATGAGATTTCTTGTTAAAACGTCAGCTATACGTAGGAGTAGGTGTAGCTCATCGGGTATTATATGGTCTGGCTCTATGTTCAGTAGTGGTGTTGTAATTGATCCTAGTCGTACACTTGCTGGTTTACTGCTGGGAAGTGCGCCTTTTGCTTGTAGGGAACTCAATGTTCTTGCATTTGTTACGGTGTAGTCAGCCCTATCCTTTGACATATCCCACCTATAGCGGCAAATGGGGAAGCTAGGTTTAAGCATATAATAATTATAGATATACCTTTCATCCTTCTTGATGGTACACCAGACACAAGCGTACATAGAGGTTGCTTTGTTGAGGCCCATACTCAGTAAAAGAAACTAATAATGCAATTTTTATAGTCAGTAATTAACTATACATTCTCACCTTGTAATCACTACCCAGGAAAAACTCAAGGCGGTACTCTGTTTCATCAACAGTGAGTAGTGGGTGTGAAATGATGTCGTTCAACTCCTTCAATACCTCAGATAGTCCTGAACTAATTGTTTCATACGACTCTTCGGCTTTTAGGCCAGCAAAAGTATGATTGCCTGTATGAATGTCAATATAAAAATATTTTCACCACTTTCTCGTTTAATATTTTTATTGTTAAGCTTACCCATGCCTGATAAAACATTGTCTTGAATTTCTGGAAATGCAAATGAGAGAAGTATGATATTGGATGATCTTGTGAATCTGGCTCCGTCACCACTGAGTTTTACTTTTACTGGTTGGGTGATAGCTTTCCCTGAATGAACCTAAAATAATAATCCATAATAATAATGTATAATTTCTTCTTTACTTACGATCTTAGCTAGCTCTTCCTGGATTGCAGCTTTCGGTGGTCTATAAGCACCAGGATAAGGACCTTCGAGATGTCGGATGTCGAGAGAGTTGTTAATTGAGAGGCGAGCATCCTTGATTCGGTACAGTGGTGGTAAATCAGATGCGACGCTCAATTCATGATAAGCTTCGTCACTCACAGCAAACCTGTCAAGTACATAAAGAGCTTGCTGTACCCTCGCAGAATCGTTTGGTGAAAGAGCTGGCGTTTGATGTTGTGGCTTGTGAGATGGGCTAGATAAAAAATTGAATTTGATGGGAGATCCTGTCTGTTTGCGTAGCTCTAAAGATTCTGGCTGAAGACCGAATGATTCACAAAACCAAAGCGCTTGCTCTGCAGAGCTCTTACAGTGTGCTAGCTTTCGTTTTACCTGTCGTGGTGATACCTCGTGAACTTTTTTGCCTTTGTTGATGTGTGCTGTGGTAGGTCTACTTGTTTCGGGGATTGTTGTTGGCTGTGGAGATTCAGTGGATAGTTGCTGCTCAATTTCAGAATACGATTCTGCTTCTCCATCAAGCACGAAGAGGTTGTATTCTCCAGCAAGTACGGCATACCTCCTTCTTCCTTTTAGCCCCCGTATCCTTCTTGCTACCTTGCTAGCTTGTTCTGCAAGCCTTTTCTCCAGACGATCGCTTTGTGCTAGTTTAACTATTGTTACCATGCTATTAACTAAGCTAATGAATGTCTCTTCTGCCTTCTTGTTCATGTACCAATGATGCAGCAACTCGATAGGAATAGAGAGAGAGAAGTTTGGCTGTACTTGTGGTTCTGTGTGGCTGAAGTCAGAGTACTTCTTTGCTGAATTTGAGATGGTGATGGACAGGCTCTCTGCTCTTCTGGACTGCTTGTTTACTGCCATAGCTAGGAGGCCCGGGATAATGGAACAAAAGGTCCCTTGAGCTGTTATGTAACAAAATTAATTAGCCATGTCAATATGAGTGGGCGGGTGAATAGGCTGCGGTGTTATCTCTTTCCTTGGCAATCTGTTGTAGAAATTACAACAATGGGTAAGGAATCGTTATGATGAATTAGATGAAGTTGTATGTGAGCTCCTCCCTGACAAACAAACTGTAGTCTAGGTAACCGCCTTATCAGTCAAGTAGGCTAAAAATCTGTGTCCTTTGATGTAAGCTTTGATGTCTCTTTGTGCATATGTAGTTATAAAAAAAAAAAAAAAAAAAAAAGAAACCTTTGACTAGCTAGGAAGAGTAGCAGCAGTAGGCAGCAGTAGTAGTAGCAGTGCAAGCAGGACTAGACTAGATTAAAAAGTTGGTGGAAAGAATAACTGACCGTTTGGACGTCACCTGGCTGCCAGACTTTCATCTGGACTCTTCCCCCTGAGTAGCTGGCCTTTCTCTAAGCCACAAAACTGAGCAAGAAGCTGAAGAAGCAGCTAGACAGAGACATGTACCTAGCCTTGAGAATTGGGAGGCGTGGCTCAACTAGTTAGCCCAGCCCAGAGGAATTGTTACCGTGGGTACTGAACAACCGTAGAAGTAGGGCTACCCCTGGCTTTACTGAATTAACTAGCTGTGTCTGCTGTCTAGTTGGACCAGATTTAGCTAGATAATGGGGTAGAGAATAGTTGAGCGGTGCTGTGTGTAGCTTGAACTGTACTGGCTGGCAAGAATCTAGTAAGCACCCTATGCACTGATAACTCGTCAGAATGGAGGGTATGTTCTAGGGATCTGGACAGCTGTACATCCAAAGGAGCCAGGGAGTGCCAATCATCTTCTCCCAGTCTCTGACACGCTAAACAAAAGGAGCTAGAACTGGGAGTCCCAGCTAGAATTGCTAGCCGGATCTAGACTAATAGAATGACTTGGAGGCGTGGTGAGGCCGGATCCACACTAATTGATCGACCTAAAGACGCTCCTGTTCCAGATTTCACGAATGGCAAGGAAAGGGTTATTTTTCAAAACTTTTGAATCCAAATGGAGCTGATTGGACTCCTTGACACTGTCAGCGAGCTTGAGCACACTGTCAGAGAGCTTGAGGAGGACCAGGAAGTCTGTTATGACCATGACGAGCCCAGTGATGACGATTTTGAGACAGATCTGGAGAGTGATTCAGGTTTGTGTCATTGCACCATTAAATAGTGGTTGGGGAGGCAGCATTGTGATGCCCTAACGATATGTGGCCTCTTTTTGGCGGAGGCGTCATGTGCATGCCTTTTGTGGCTCCTCCTACATTGTGTGAGCCTCTTTTTGGCGTCGCCTTGACTGCAGTACTGTACTGTACCCTAACCCCCAGTTGTTAATGATATTCATAGCACCACACGCGTGCATTACGCCCACATATTGATATTCATGGTTGTTGTGGTTTGTTGGGCTCCTCCCACGAGCCTTTGATGTGGACGAGCCTTTTCCTCTGCTGTACTGTACCTATGTGCCCTAACCCCCCCCCCCCAGTAGTTAATGATATTCATAGCACCACTAGCGTGTGGTACGCCCACGTAATGACATTCATGGTTGTTGTGGTTTGTTAGGCTCCTCCCACGAGCCTTTGATGTGGACGAGCCTTTTCCTCTGCTGTACTGTACCTATGTGCCCTAACCCCCCCCCCAGTAGTTAATGATATTCATAGCACCACTAGCGTGTGGTACGCCCACGTAATGACATTCATGGTTGTTGTGGTTTGTTGGGCTCCTCCCACGAGCCTTTGATGGGGACGAGCCTTTTCCTCTGCTGTACTGTACCTATGTGCCCTAACCCCCCCCCCCCCAGTAGTTAATGATATTCATAGCACCACTAGCGTGTGGTACGCCCACGTAATGACATTCATGGTTGTTGTGGTTTGTTGGGCTCCTCCCACGAGCCTTTGATGGGGACGAGCCTTTTCCTCTGCTGTACTGTACCTATGTGCCCTAACCCCCTCCCCCCAGTAGTTAATGATATTCATAGCACCACTAGCGTGCGGTACGCCCACGTAATGACATTCATGGTTGTTGTGGTTTGTTGGGCTCCTCCCACGAGCCTTTGATGGGGACGAGCCTTTTCCTCTGCTGTACTGTACCTATGTGCCCTAACCCCCCCCCCCCAGTAGTTAATGATATTCATAGCACCACTAGCGTGTGGTACGCCCACGTAATGACATTCATGGTTGTTGTGGTTTGTTGGGCTCCTCCCACGAGCCTTTGATGGGGACGAGCCTTTTCCTCTGCTGTACTGTACCTATGTGCCCTAACCCCCTCCCCCCCAGTAGTTAATGATATTCATAGCACCACTAGCGTGCGGTACGCCCACGTAATGACATTCATGGTTGTTGTGGTTTGTTGGGCTCCTCCCACGAGCCTTTGATGGGGACGAGCCTTTTCCTCTGCTGTACTGTACCTATGTGCCCTAACCCCCCCCAGTAGTTAATGATATTCATAGCACCACTAGCGTGCGGTACGCCCACGTAATGACATTCATGGTTGTTGTGGTTTGTTGGGCTCCTCCCACGAGCCTTTGATGTGGACGAGCCTTTTCCTCTGCTGTACTGTACCTATGTGCCCTAACCCCCCCCCCCCCCCCCAGTAGTTAATGATATTCATAGCACCACTAGCGTGTGGTACGCCCACATAATGACATTCATGGTTGTTGTGGTTTGTTGGGCTCCTCCCACGAGCCTTTGATGGGGACGAGCCTTTTCCTCTGCTGTACTGTACCTATGTGCCCTAACCCCCCCCCCCCCCCCAGTAGTTAATGATATTCATAGCACCACTAGCGTGTGGTACGCCCACATAATGACATTCATGGTTGTTGTGGTTTGTTGGGCTCCTCCCACGAGCCTTTGATGGGGACGAGCCTTTTCCTCTGCTGTACTGTACCTATGTGCCCTAACCCCCCCCCCCCCCCAGTAGTTAATGATATTCATAGCACCACTAGCGTGTGGTACGCCCACGTAATGACATTCATGGTTGTTGTGGTTTGTTGGGCTCCTCCCACGAGCCTTTGATGTGGACGAGCCTTTTCCTCTGCTGTACTGTACCTATGTGCCCTAACCCCCCCCCCAGTAGTTAATGATATTCATAGCACCACTAGCGTGCGGTACGCCCACATAATGACATTCATGGTTGTTGTGGTTTGTTGGGCTCCTCCCACGAGCCTTTGATGTGGACGAGCCTTTTCCTCTGCTGTACTGTACCTATGTGCCCTAAACCCCCCCCCCCCAGTAGTTAATGATATTCATAGCACCACTAGCGTGCGGTACGCCCACATAATGACATTCATGGTTGTTGTGGTTTGTTGGGATCCTCCCACGAGCCTTTGATGGGGACGAGCCTTTTCCTCTGCTGTACTGTACCTATGCGCCCTAACCCCCCCCCCCCCCAGTAGTTAATGATATTCATAGCACCACTAGCGTGTGGTACGCCCACTAATGACATTCATGGTTGTTGTGGTTTGTTGGGCTCCTCCCACGAGCCTTTGATGTGGACGAGCCTTTTCCTCTGCTGTACTGTACCTATGCGCCCTAACCCCCCCCAGTAGTTAATGATATTCATAGCAACACTAGCGTGTGGTACGCCCACATAATGACATTCATAGCCTGTCCCCCACCTGCACTGGCGAGCACTCTTGTGGTACTCTAATGATATTCATGCTTTGTTTCCGTGCAGATGCTGCAGTGGAGGATGATGACGAAATGGTCGATGGCATGGCTCCGACTCCCAAACGGAGGAAGCTGGCGAGGGACAATGGACTCCAAAAAGCTAAGTCCACAGGAAGATACCCCGTCTTTGGCGGTGTGGTCGGTCCTGTCGATCAACTTGATCCGTCTGTAACTCCATGCCTAGATTTTGTTAAGTTACTTTGGCCCGATAGTTTGTGTGAGTACATAGCCGAACAGACCAACCTGTACGCTAGGCAGTGTGGTGCTAAGGGTTGGTCAGCTACAAACAGTGCCGAATTGTGGGTGTTTTTGGGGATTGTACTAGAGATGGGCATTCATAGGCTCCCTGAAATTACGGACTACTGGTCCAAGGATCCCCTTTTAGGTGTACAATGTGTGAGCAATGTAATGTCGCTCAAAAGGTTCCAAAGTTTATGGCGGTATCTGCACTGTGAGGACAATACGTCCATCACTGATGCACGTAAGGTAACTAGCAAGCTAAAAACTGTTTTAGAGACTCTTAAAGCCAACTACTTCATGAGGTATAATCCCAGTCAGGAGCTTTCCGTTGATGAGATGATGATAAAGTACAAGGGTCGTAAAAGCGGGAAAATTCATATGCCCAAGAAGCCTGTTAAACTGGGGTTCAAGGTATGGTGCTGCTCATGTTCATGCTGTGGGTATCTCTGTGTGTTTGATGTATACAGTGGTAAGCTCACCGATTCCTCTGGGAAAAAGATAGCTGTGAAAGGGCTTGTGAAAAATGTAGTCCATCGTTTACTCACTCCTTTTTATGGTCATCAGCATGTTGTGTACATGGACAACTTTTACACGTCCGGTCCATTGATAGAAGAGTTGGCTAAGCAAAATGTGTTTACTGTCGGCACAATTTTGAAGAATGCTGCTGGTTTCCCAGCAAGTCTTAAGGATGTGGTACTCGACAAAGGTGACTATACGTCCATGACTGTTGGTGATATTTCTTACTCTATGTTTAACGACCGTAGAGTTGTGTCCTTTGCAACAAATGTGTTCCCTGACCATATGCCCCACACTGTAATGCGAATGCACAAAGACGGTACCCTACGCTCTCAGAGTGTCCCCCCTGTCTCCCTGCATATAACATGTACATGGGAGGAGTTGACAATACAGGGCGTATGAGGAAAACCTATGGGTACGATAGAAAGTGTCGGCGGTATTGGTTCAGGATTTTCTTTCAATTCCTTGACGTTAGTGTGAATAATGCATACATTCTATACAGGCACAACTGTGTCAGGGTGGGTTCAAAGGCCATGCCTTTGAAAGGGTTTCGATTGGAACTAATTCATAGTCTATTGGGTGTGCCACGTACTCGTAGCAGTGCCTCAGGTCTGGCCAGTCTAAATATCGTTTTCCCCCCATCACAGGGCGCACGTGTGAGTGCAAATAGTGTCGGAGTGTCTCGTGGGCGCTGTCAAGTGTGTGTTCGGGAGAAGATCCCTAGCAGAGAGCAGCAACACACTGCAATGGCATGTCCCCACTGTCGCATAAGAATATGCAAAGGACACTCTGTTATCGGACACACATGTGCTAGCTAATGTGCTGTGTGACTGATTTTTGTTAGATGGTACTCTCCTGGTCTAAATTGGCCTTGGAGAGGGGAGGAAAGGGGTATTATTTCAATGATTAATAAAATTGTGATAAAGAATTCAGTTGTATATGATAGGCCCTAACCCACTCTGTTGTAAATTCTGTTGTAATTATCTCTTTCCTTGGCAATCTGTTGTAGAAATTACAACAATGGGTAAGGAATCGTTATGATGAATTAGATGAAGTTGTATGTGAGCTCCTCCCTGACAAACAAACTGTAGTCTAGGTAACCGCCTTATCAGTCAAGTAGGCTAAAAATCTGTGTCCTTTGATGTAAGCTTTGATGTCTCTTTGTGCATATGTAGTTATAAAAAAAAAAAAAAAAAAAAAAGAAACCTTTGACTAGCTAGGAAGAGTAGCAGCAGTAGGCAGCAGTAGTAGTAGCAGTGCAAGCAGGACTAGACTAGATTAAAAAGTTGGTGGAAAGAATAACTGACCGTTTGGACGTCACCTGGCTGCCAGACTTTCATCTGGACTCTTCCCCCTGAGTAGCTGGCCTTTCTCTAAGCCACAAAACTGAGCAAGAAGCTGAAGAAGCAGCTAGACAGAGACATGTACCTAGCCTTGAGAATTGGGAGGCGTGGCTCAACTAGTTAGCCCAGCCCAGAGGAATTGTTACCGTGGGTACTGAACAACCGTAGAAGTAGGGCTACCCCTGGCTTTACTGAATTAACTAGCTGTGTCTGCTGTCTAGTTGGACCAGATTTAGCTAGATAATGGGGTAGAGAATAGTTGAGCGGTGCTGTGTGTAGCTTGAACTGTACTGGCTGGCAAGAATCTAGTAAGCACCCTATGCACTGATAACTCGTCAGAATGGAGGGTATGTTCTAGGGATCTGGACAGCTGTACATCCAAAGGAGCCAGGGAGTGCCAATCATCTTCTCCCAGTCTCTGACACGCTAAACAAAAGGAGCTAGAACTGGGAGTCCCAGCTAGAATTGCTAGCCGGATCTAGACTAATAGAATGACTTGGAGGCGTGGTGAGGCCGGATCCACACTAATTGATCGACCTAAAGACGCTCCTGTTCCAGATTTCACGAATGGCAAGGAAAGGGTTATTTTTCAAAACTTTTGAATCCAAATGGAGCTGATTGGACTCCTTGACACTGTCAGCGAGCTTGAGCACACTGTCAGAGAGCTTGAGGAGGACCAGGAAGTCTGTTATGACCATGACGAGCCCAGTGATGACGATTTTGAGACAGATCTGGAGAGTGATTCAGGTTTGTGTCATTGCACCATTAAATAGTGGTTGGGGAGGCAGCATTGTGATGCCCTAACGATATGTGGCCTCTTTTTGGCGGAGGCGTCATGTGCATGCCTTTTGTGGCTCCTCCTACATTGTGTGAGCCTCTTTTTGGCGTCGCCTTGACTGCAGTACTGTACTGTACCCTAACCCCCAGTTGTTAATGATATTCATAGCACCACACGCGTGCATTACGCCCACATATTGATATTCATGGTTGTTGTGGTTTGTTGGGCTCCTCCCACGAGCCTTTGATGTGGACGAGCCTTTTCCTCTGCTGTACTGTACCTATGTGCCCTAACCCCCCCCCCCCAGTAGTTAATGATATTCATAGCACCACTAGCGTGTGGTACGCCCACGTAATGACATTCATGGTTGTTGTGGTTTGTTAGGCTCCTCCCACGAGCCTTTGATGTGGACGAGCCTTTTCCTCTGCTGTACTGTACCTATGTGCCCTAACCCCCCCCCCAGTAGTTAATGATATTCATAGCACCACTAGCGTGTGGTACGCCCACGTAATGACATTCATGGTTGTTGTGGTTTGTTGGGCTCCTCCCACGAGCCTTTGATGGGGACGAGCCTTTTCCTCTGCTGTACTGTACCTATGTGCCCTAACCCCCCCCCCCCCAGTAGTTAATGATATTCATAGCACCACTAGCGTGTGGTACGCCCACGTAATGACATTCATGGTTGTTGTGGTTTGTTGGGCTCCTCCCACGAGCCTTTGATGGGGACGAGCCTTTTCCTCTGCTGTACTGTACCTATGTGCCCTAACCCCCTCCCCCCAGTAGTTAATGATATTCATAGCACCACTAGCGTGCGGTACGCCCACGTAATGACATTCATGGTTGTTGTGGTTTGTTGGGCTCCTCCCACGAGCCTTTGATGGGGACGAGCCTTTTCCTCTGCTGTACTGTACCTATGTGCCCTAACCCCCCCCCCCCAGTAGTTAATGATATTCATAGCACCACTAGCGTGTGGTACGCCCACGTAATGACATTCATGGTTGTTGTGGTTTGTTGGGCTCCTCCCACGAGCCTTTGATGGGGACGAGCCTTTTCCTCTGCTGTACTGTACCTATGTGCCCTAACCCCCTCCCCCCCAGTAGTTAATGATATTCATAGCACCACTAGCGTGCGGTACGCCCACGTAATGACATTCATGGTTGTTGTGGTTTGTTGGGCTCCTCCCACGAGCCTTTGATGGGGACGAGCCTTTTCCTCTGCTGTACTGTACCTATGTGCCCTAACCCCCCCCAGTAGTTAATGATATTCATAGCACCACTAGCGTGCGGTACGCCCACGTAATGACATTCATGGTTGTTGTGGTTTGTTGGGCTCCTCCCACGAGCCTTTGATGTGGACGAGCCTTTTCCTCTGCTGTACTGTACCTATGTGCCCTAACCCCCCCCCCCCCCCCCAGTAGTTAATGATATTCATAGCACCACTAGCGTGTGGTACGCCCACATAATGACATTCATGGTTGTTGTGGTTTGTTGGGCTCCTCCCACGAGCCTTTGATGGGGACGAGCCTTTTCCTCTGCTGTACTGTACCTATGTGCCCTAACCCCCCCCCCCCCCCCAGTAGTTAATGATATTCATAGCACCACTAGCGTGTGGTACGCCCACATAATGACATTCATGGTTGTTGTGGTTTGTTGGGCTCCTCCCACGAGCCTTTGATGGGGACGAGCCTTTTCCTCTGCTGTACTGTACCTATGTGCCCTAACCCCCCCCCCCCCCCAGTAGTTAATGATATTCATAGCACCACTAGCGTGTGGTACGCCCACGTAATGACATTCATGGTTGTTGTGGTTTGTTGGGCTCCTCCCACGAGCCTTTGATGTGGACGAGCCTTTTCCTCTGCTGTACTGTACCTATGTGCCCTAACCCCCCCCCCAGTAGTTAATGATATTCATAGCACCACTAGCGTGCGGTACGCCCACATAATGACATTCATGGTTGTTGTGGTTTGTTGGGCTCCTCCCACGAGCCTTTGATGTGGACGAGCCTTTTCCTCTGCTGTACTGTACCTATGTGCCCTAAACCCCCCCCCCCCAGTAGTTAATGATATTCATAGCACCACTAGCGTGCGGTACGCCCACATAATGACATTCATGGTTGTTGTGGTTTGTTGGGATCCTCCCACGAGCCTTTGATGGGGACGAGCCTTTTCCTCTGCTGTACTGTACCTATGCGCCCTAACCCCCCCCCCCCCCAGTAGTTAATGATATTCATAGCACCACTAGCGTGTGGTACGCCCACTAATGACATTCATGGTTGTTGTGGTTTGTTGGGCTCCTCCCACGAGCCTTTGATGTGGACGAGCCTTTTCCTCTGCTGTACTGTACCTATGCGCCCTAACCCCCCCCAGTAGTTAATGATATTCATAGCAACACTAGCGTGTGGTACGCCCACATAATGACATTCATAGCCTGTCCCCCACCTGCACTGGCGAGCACTCTTGTGGTACTCTAATGATATTCATGCTTTGTTTCCGTGCAGATGCTGCAGTGGAGGATGATGACGAAATGGTCGATGGCATGGCTCCGACTCCCAAACGGAGGAAGCTGGCGAGGGACAATGGACTCCAAAAAGCTAAGTCCACAGGAAGATACCCCGTCTTTGGCGGTGTGGTCGGTCCTGTCGATCAACTTGATCCGTCTGTAACTCCATGCCTAGATTTTGTTAAGTTACTTTGGCCCGATAGTTTGTGTGAGTACATAGCCGAACAGACCAACCTGTACGCTAGGCAGTGTGGTGCTAAGGGTTGGTCAGCTACAAACAGTGCCGAATTGTGGGTGTTTTTGGGGATTGTACTAGAGATGGGCATTCATAGGCTCCCTGAAATTACGGACTACTGGTCCAAGGATCCCCTTTTAGGTGTACAATGTGTGAGCAATGTAATGTCGCTCAAAAGGTTCCAAAGTTTATGGCGGTATCTGCACTGTGAGGACAATACGTCCATCACTGATGCACGTAAGGTAACTAGCAAGCTAAAAACTGTTTTAGAGACTCTTAAAGCCAACTACTTCATGAGGTATAATCCCAGTCAGGAGCTTTCCGTTGATGAGATGATGATAAAGTACAAGGGTCGTAAAAGCGGGAAAATTCATATGCCCAAGAAGCCTGTTAAACTGGGGTTCAAGGTATGGTGCTGCTCATGTTCATGCTGTGGGTATCTCTGTGTGTTTGATGTATACAGTGGTAAGCTCACCGATTCCTCTGGGAAAAAGATAGCTGTGAAAGGGCTTGTGAAAAATGTAGTCCATCGTTTACTCACTCCTTTTTATGGTCATCAGCATGTTGTGTACATGGACAACTTTTACACGTCCGGTCCATTGATAGAAGAGTTGGCTAAGCAAAATGTGTTTACTGTCGGCACAATTTTGAAGAATGCTGCTGGTTTCCCAGCAAGTCTTAAGGATGTGGTACTCGACAAAGGTGACTATACGTCCATGACTGTTGGTGATATTTCTTACTCTATGTTTAACGACCGTAGAGTTGTGTCCTTTGCAACAAATGTGTTCCCTGACCATATGCCCCACACTGTAATGCGAATGCACAAAGACGGTACCCTACGCTCTCAGAGTGTCCCCCCTGTCTCCCTGCATATAACATGTACATGGGAGGAGTTGACAATACAGGGCGTATGAGGAAAACCTATGGGTACGATAGAAAGTGTCGGCGGTATTGGTTCAGGATTTTCTTTCAATTCCTTGACGTTAGTGTGAATAATGCATACATTCTATACAGGCACAACTGTGTCAGGGTGGGTTCAAAGGCCATGCCTTTGAAAGGGTTTCGATTGGAACTAATTCATAGTCTATTGGGTGTGCCACGTACTCGTAGCAGTGCCTCAGGTCTGGCCAGTCTAAATATCGTTTTCCCCCCATCACAGGGCGCACGTGTGAGTGCAAATAGTGTCGGAGTGTCTCGTGGGCGCTGTCAAGTGTGTGTTCGGGAGAAGATCCCTAGCAGAGAGCAGCAACACACTGCAATGGCATGTCCCCACTGTCGCATAAGAATATGCAAAGGACACTCTGTTATCGGACACACATGTGCTAGCTAATGTGCTGTGTGACTGATTTTTGTTAGATGGTACTCTCCTGGTCTAAATTGGCCTTGGAGAGGGGAGGAAAGGGGTATTATTTCAATGATTAATAAAATTGTGATAAAGAATTCAGTTGTATATGAGAGGCCCTAACCCACTCTGTTGTAAATTCTGTTGTAATTATCTCTTTCCTTGGCAATCTGTTGTAGAAATTACAACAATGGGTAAGGAATCGTTATGATGAATTAGATGAAGTTGTATGTGAGCTCCTCCCTGACAAACAAACTGTAGTCTAGGTAACCGCCTTATCAGTCAAGTAGGCTAAAAATCTGTGTCCTTTGATGTAAGCTTTGATGTCTCTTTGTGCATATGTAGTTATAAAAAAAAAAAAAAAAAAAAAAGAAACCTTTGACTAGCTAGGAAGAGTAGCAGCAGTAGGCAGCAGTAGTAGTAGCAGTGCAAGCAGGACTAGACTAGATTAAAAAGTTGGTGGAAAGAATAACTGACCGTTTGGACGTCACCTGGCTGCCAGACTTTCATCTGGACTCTTCCCCCTGAGTAGCTGGCCTTTCTCTAAGCCACAAAACTGAGCAAGAAGCTGAAGAAGCAGCTAGACAGAGACATGTACCTAGCCTTGAGAATTGGGAGGCGTGGCTCAACTAGTTAGCCCAGCCCAGAGGAATTGTTACCGTGGGTACTGAACAACCGTAGAAGTAGGGCTACCCCTGGCTTTACTGAATTAACTAGCTGTGTCTGCTGTCTAGTTGGACCAGATTTAGCTAGATAATGGGGTAGAGAATAGTTGAGCGGTGCTGTGTGTAGCTTGAACTGTACTGGCTGGCAAGAATCTAGTAAGCACCCTATGCACTGATAACTCGTCAGAATGGAGGGTATGTTCTAGGGATCTGGACAGCTGTACATCCAAAGGAGCCAGGGAGTGCCAATCATCTTCTCCCAGTCTCTGACACGCTAAACAAAAGGAGCTAGAACTGGGAGTCCCAGCTAGAATTGCTAGCCGGATCTAGACTAATAGAATGACTTGGAGGCGTGGTGAGGCCGGATCCACACTAATTGATCGACCTAAAGACGCTCCTGTTCCAGATTTCACGAATGGCAAGGAAAGGGTTATCACCCACTAAATTAACCACAGTACTCATTCAATAGCATGATAACACTTCTCAGATGCATTATGGCGGGTATTTTGCGACCTCTGGTTCTCTTAGACTTATTACAAAATGGCTGACCAGACATTCTCAAGATCCAAGCTCAAGAGGCTCAATCGAAAAGCTAGAGTTGACAAAATTGGCAAGCAGCTGTGTATGGAGAAGAAGAGCCTTGAATGTGCCGAGAAAAATGTTCAGAATTGGAAGAAGAAGGCAATAGATTATAAACTGTAAGTTGCTGATTAACAGCCAGTAAATAATATTGTTCATACAGGGAACTCAACGTGTATCGAGCTAAGCAATTACGGACAGGAACTCTGGGAACATCCTGCAGTCACCAACGACCACTAAAGTTACTAACAGCAGCCATGAAGACGAGTGCAATCAGTCTACCCAAGGCAACTCCAAGAATGTGTACGAATGCTGATATTATGCGAGGAGTTACTGTAGTTCCAGAGATAAGTGAGAAATGTTTAGCAGATGGGGGTGGTGATGTTCATATAGGAAATGGTCGGTTTGGAACATGCTCTCGTATGATTTTTAAAGAGTGTTTTGACGTCTGTGTCAAAACATTTACTTCCGACTCCTCAATCGAATCGATTAGGCATGAAGCCAGTATATTACTTACATTAAATTCCAGCCCTTATATACCACACTGTTTTGGTATTTGTTCCACCAGGAGAGCTTTAGTAATGTCTAATGTAAGCGTGAAGCAGCAACAAGTTTCATTATATTCTGCCTTGTATTCGACTAACGAAATTAAATTAAGCCCTAAGACATGGATGCAAATACTGATCCAAATTTGTGATGGTCTATCATACATGCACAAGCTGAGTATTCTTCACAATGATCTTAAAGTAGACAACGTAGTATTAGGGACTACTTTGTTAGAATGTATCCGGCCATGTATTGTGGATTTTGGAAAGGCATGTAAAGAAAAGCATGCTAAGAAGTACTGCCTGACCGAGGAACAGAAAGTTATTTACATAAAAGAACACACTCAAGTAGCTCCAGACCTCCGCGATGGGCTTGTTTTACAGAGCACACAGAGCGATATATACTCATTAGGTAGAATAATGAAGAAGATGAACTCCATTGTAATTAAGTCAACTGAACTTGCCCATGTAATTAAGGAATGTCTTTCTTATCATGCTCATGACCGTCCTAGCTTAGAAACCATTTCTCTTAATGTTGAATGACTATGTGACTAATTATGTCTTACATTCATTCGTTCATGTTTAAATCTGGTGCTAGCTTTAACTATGACATAGTCTATGTATAATTGTAGGCAAATCCGTGCTCTCTAATGGAAGGCTGACAAGGTTAGCTGTAAGTCGGGATGCGTGTTGACCCAGCCATTTGTTTGAGAGTCATTAAAAGCATTATGGTAGAGAATTGGCCTGAAGCAGTTAGTTATGAGTCACATAGTGCGTATTGGCTGCTCAGGTTGGGCCATGCATGCATTAACAATTAACAATTAACAATGATCAACAACGTTTTTTCACCAGATTTACACATACAATTTCAGATAGTAGTCTAGGTGACTCTAACATTTCACCATTGCTATTTCTATATGTTTTCGGTCCATACTTAATTCTAGGACATACTACAATAGGAAAATCTACTGTGCAGCCATTGCCATATCTATCATACAAAATATACCAACTACCTATAAAATATTCATCGTTAAAATCAGTTTGTTGAAGTTGGAGCTTTCCGCGGGTCATTTGGGTTCCTCGATCTTTAAATAGGTAACGAAATACATCTAGCCGGAAATCTATAGTTAAATTACAGGATTTTACAGTACCTAAATTTAAACTACATTGAATGGACAGAACAAATCTTCTTGTTGCGTCGCTTATAAGCTCGGTATGTGGTGCTTGTGGTGTATTGTATGATCTGAAAGGGGGGAAATGTGCAGATATAATTATAGTAATACACAGTGCACTGCCATGCCATACTTAATAATCTTACTGGATAGTAGAGATAGTCACATCTTCCTTAGCGACCCATGAAGACTGTTCCAATGAGTAACCAGCCCACTTTACCAAATACTCCGTTTTCCCCTAGAAATAGAATCAATCGTATAGGGCTATATATCATAAAATGTTACGTACCTTAGTTAGTCGATGATGAATTATCCTCTCAACAAGGAAGACCCCTTCTGGCAGACTGTCATCAGACTTACAGCTCAGAGTGGTTCTCACATCTCGTGCTTCCCGCATGCTAGATAAGTCCATGTCAGCCGAGCTTATATTATGGAGGTAGGAATAGTATCCTTTCTCAGGTCGTTGCCTCTTTGACGAGTCCATAACAGGTCGATCTGCATGAACAGGTCTGCTGGAAGATTAATAATTAGTGACCATAAAGATTTTATCTCTATTCATTTGACACACTTTACTACCATTGATTGCATGCTATTACTGTCATGTGAATCAGTAAATTACTATACAAAAAAGAACAGAGAAAGAATTGAGATGGGAAATTGCTGCCACTTCCACCCGTACCCGTACTACATCGACTCCGACTTACGAGAGATCAGGCACCACAGGAACTCCTTTCCTATTGGGTCGCTAGTAAAGATGGGAACTGAGGGAAAACAATTTTATTTTACAACAGCAGATGATACTGGAACACATTATTTTCCGATGGGGTCTCAGAAAAAGGCCCAGAACTATTTAAAGAAAGTTGTGAGGCTCAGCCAAACATACGATGTCCAGGTGTCAGAAGTTTTAAATCCAGACTACACGTTGCTAGGATTTAGAGCCAAAAAAACAAAAGAAGAAAGCACAAAAGAAGCGGACAACAAAGAGCCAAGAAAGAAAGTTAAATTTAATTTAGTAAAAGTGTTGTAACTAGAACAGGACTGAGAAGAATATGACTGAGAACTGACTACTATACTGTACTGTTCTATATAATTATTTACTGTGGTAGATCTCTCTAGTCACTGTTACAGGCCGGTAAAAGTAATAACAAAATACTGAGCTGGCAGTACTGCATGCTCAGTATTTTGTTATTACTTGTACCGGCCTGTAACAGTGACTAGAGAGATCTGCCACAGGATAGAATCTACCACAGAAGTCTACATGAGCTCAACCAACAGGTAAACAATAATATTACTCACCAGCACCAGTGCAGTGAACGTAGCTAGTTCAGCGAAGATCTTGCGCACGCACTACAATAGTCTATAGTAGCATTTATTTCCGCAGTAGTTAAAATGATTGAGTAATATTTGAATTTTCATATAAATAGAACAAATATTTAGACAGGATGCTAGAACAATAGTGTCCAAAATACAATGGCAATTGCTGGCAATGGAGTATTTACTCAGCCTACTATGCTTATGTAGAAATTCACGAAGGGGCAAGCTGTACTAACAAACTGTTACCCTCGGTTCTGCTGGAGTTGTTCTTCACCTACGATCCTCGGCATGCACGAGATATCATCGCTCAAAAGCTGAAAAATATATTAGGGACAACCATTTCGGGTGCCAAGTGAGTTCTGGTTCACTAATGGTATGAGCTGTGCATAATTATATTATTTAGCCAGTAATTTTCGATTGCTCAATGCCAGTAAACATAGTTAGTCTGATGTACGAGTTAATTTGTTATACTGACTGGCAACAATTAATCAAAATATTCGTTCTGCAGTGCAACACAGGTAAAGATTGTGAGCTTCCTGCTAACTAAAGACTGAGTCCGAGTCCGTCCTGCCCAGTGAGACTATATACTTTGAATTTGTTAGATCACTTTTTGTGTAGCTTTTATTTTTATACACTTGACACCAATAATTTTATTTCACTGAATGTACTGGTAAAGGGTCGTTCGAGAATAACAAGCACATCTGCACACACTTTGTAGTGAAGTTCATTCCAAACTCTTTACCTACTTGTAGTCTCTGGAATCAACCACACCTTCTAGACATGTATAAACAAAACAAAGGACTGCAGTTTATACCATAGATAGAAGAGGGAGGGATTGGAAACGAACGACAATTTCAATGATATCCGTTGAAACACTCCTTGTCTTGTTACGTAATCACGTTCTGGCGGGATTGTAACAAAGATTTTCTCTGACTCAGTTCTTGCAGACGTTGTTAGAGTCTAACTTAGACTTCTGGGTTAGGCCAGATGTCCGTGGCTTAACTGTATTCATACCTGGTAAGTTAGAAACTTACTTCAGTAGAGTTGAAGCAGAATAATAGGCCAGTTTTGTAGGGTAAGGTGATAGTCAAAATTATGTCTCCCTCTAGCACATATGTAAAGCTGATTTGCAGTTTGTACCTGTGTCAAACTGTATACTTGGGTCCTAGTGCTTTGCGTAAGTATTACTTTTTGAATGATACAAGTGAAACTTTTGTACTATATCAATAAATAAAGTATTTCAGGAGTGTTTTTTGTCTCCTTTTTTCATCTCTAAAAAGGGCTAGTTGAATATATTCTGCTAATATACTGTTAGAGGAGTATTTGAAGTTTTGCATTGTCTTTGTTTGCACTTACAGAAATGCCGTGAAAATTTTGAATCGTCATTCACAAAAGAATGAATTTAGGATTACTGGTAAGCATGCTATACTGATTATTGCCCACACTATACTTTTATAACAATACCTGCAGTGAGGTCATTTGTGGAGATGGTTAGATATCTGTTCACAATACCTGGAGTCATCAGCAACAGGTTGTGCCAGGACCCCGTTAAATTGGCCAACAAAGACAGAGGGGTAAATCCAACGAGAACCCGAATGTTAGTGAATTTGCTAAGAACACAGGCTCTTCGGGTGATCAACAGCACATGTGCAACAATTAGAGGCAACTGCTGAAAGACAATAGAAGACGACCATTGCAGCTAGGTGATGAGAATAACCCCTTCCCAAAAGAAGGCAGCATAATGTATAGAGAAATCAATTGTTCACATGTTAATTCAATCACATTCACATGTTCAATTCTTAACTGATAAATAATTGTTCAATTCTATAAATTTAACTGTGCATGATAATTAAATGATGCTGCAGAGTGTCACGACTTCAATTCTGAGTAGAATTTCAGCCCGAACCATCACACTATGTTCAGAACCCTCCAACGAAATTAACTATCAACGCAGAAGCTGTGTTGAGGGCAACTGCTTCCTCTGGTGATGAAGCTTTGAATCTATGTACTCTCTGTCAAAACAGTCATAAAAGCTTCCTTAAACCTACCTGCATTTACATGAAAAGGAAAGAAAGTAAATGGAAAGTAATTAATTATTATTTATTATTAACAAACAGTTCAACATCACTTACTCTGAAATGGAGCCGGAGCACTACTTTCCATTGTACAGTGCAAATGTAGACCTGAGCTAGAAAGCCATTCTTGAGAACTAGAAAGCCATATACTCGAAATCAGCTGGCTGGAACACAATTTTTATTTTGAGGAAGTATAAGTAGTGATCACTTCCCTCTTTGATCTATGCTTCCGGCAGACAAGGAGTGTTCGGCACACGTGATTCGTTTCCAATCCCTCCCTTTTCTATCTATGTTTATACTGAAAGCAGTGCCGCAGGTTGCTGTAAGATGTCAGGCCAGGATAGTTTGCAAGCTAATACTAACAGTAACCTCATGATCAAGGTATGCTTTCCTGAGGAGATGGGACCAGTCAAACCAGATGACCTGGATGTCTTTCTCAGGGCAGTGCAGGAGGTATCTGATCTGAATGAGGCCGGGTATAGACTGCAGTCTAGCATCTAGTTATCTTATATCTAGTGTACTATGTATTATTTAGCCTTTGCATGTATTATAGCCTTTGCTTGCAGATATTTCATAGCTAGATCTTAATACAATGTATATGTTAGCATCTATACCAGTGCATGCGTATTGAGGTGTTCGATGGTATATCTGTGCCTCCCGGCCTGAGGCTGCAACAAATTGCATTAATTAAAAATTGTGGTAAATATTTATAGTTGTAATCATTGGGTCTGGGTAAGCCTATTATTATGATACACATGCATGGGACTGGTGCCATATTTTGGAGCCTGTGTCTACTTTAGTTGGTGCTTTTAGCTAGCTGTATATATATCTCTATCTCTTTACACTTGGTATGCGTATATGCAACTATTTGTGTTTCCAACAAAGCTGCCCCTAGGCCTTTGTTGCATTAGACTAACCACATCCTTCAGCTAGTGCATGGTATCTGCATGTACATCAACATTGGCATTCTACTATAAGTCCCAGGCCATATTCTTATACTGAGAACCTTATTAGTTCACATTTTTCAAGTCTCTAATGGTACGACAAGCTTTATTACAATGTCATGCATGTCACTGCAGATCAAGATATTGAATTGTATTCAGTGCACGTTGGGAGCTAGAGTTCTTGGTGCACCTACTACAGGACAAGTAGATCAACCAGATAGTGCAGTGGTGAGTATAATATATCGAAACTAGCCTGTCCTAATGGACACTCTCTCTCACATGCACATGGACAGTCCCCCTCCTCTAACTCATCAGCTGTTTCTGTGAGTGCTGCTTTTGATCCACCCGGATACTACTGCAGAACTGCCGCTCCTTATCGTAAGTATAGTCAACATTAATATAGGTACTTCTGAGGTAGTAGAATTTGGCCACAGTTGACCCTCTTTGAGTTTTGCTTTGGGGCTTTTTCACTTATACGTATATACTATACAAGCCGGCAGTGGCGTAGGAAGGGGGGGCTTCAGGGGCCAGAGCCCCCTCCCCCCATTGATAAATTGCTTCCTATACGCCACTGAGTCAAGTCAGTATCTTTTCTAGCTGCAATGTTATTACAACACTCTCACAATTACTTTCTCACTGCATACAGACAGTACTGAAGGCAAAGACTCACTAAAACCCACAGTTATTGTTGAACTATTCTTTTCCTATGAAGTGAAACTACCCGATAAAGAGGTAACAGTGAGGGAAGTTACACAGACGCTGAAGAATACACTGCTACGTGGAAAGTAAGTTGTGCAATTCTCTATAATTATGCCTGCATGCTCGATCTGTTACACCCCAATACTACGTATAATATAGCACACCATGCAGTAACGTATATAATGTACTTCTGTACCATCAATAATAATAATTATTACTACAATTACATGTCATTGTGAAAGGATCGTGATCATTCACTAGCTGATGTCATAATTATAATTACGTACAAGTTACAAGTATACAGCTATAGACTCTCGCTATTCCGGCTCTCTGAAGTACGGCCACCTCGATACACCGGCCATTTAGTTTGTCACAGATTGCTAGCTAGATGTTTACAGCACAAAACTCACCCTGAAATGCGGCCACTCGCTATTCCGTATACTGGCCAGTTACTGACTGCCCCAAACTAGGTTTCAATGTACGTTTATTACAGACGGATATGACGTTTTGAGTGTGGTTTGGCAGATAAAATTGGTTCATTATCCATTCATTATCCTCGAGACAGAACCGCAAAATTAGTTATTAGATTCGAGGTAAGGTCGTTTTTTAGCCGCGGCTATATATTTTCTGAAATACAGCCACCTATACCGGCTATAAAACGATCTTACCTTGAATCTATTGACTAGTCTGTCTCAACGATAATTAAATAGAGAGCAGAATGATTCATAATGAATCATTCTGCTCTCTATTTAAGTGTAATACAATTTTATCTGCCAAACGACACACAAAACGCCATATCCGGCCATAATAAATTACATTGAAACCTAGTTTGCAAATTCGTTGACGTTGTAGCCACGCCTGACACGACAAATTAAAACGGCCAATTCGTTAAAAATAATAATGGCCTATACATGCATGTATATATTAGCCAAACAAAATAATACTCGCCAAATTTCCCGTTATACGTATATGCTATAGTCGTTATTAGCCTTGTAAATACCAGCATGTATACGGCATGCATGTGCAGCTCCACTGGTTAGGTGTCAGGCAAAATAGATCTTAATTATTTGCTCATGCAGGGGCTGAGTCTCCGTCAATTTATTGATACGTTAATTGATTCACCTTGAAACTAGTCCTGTATGAGTCTGCATTTTTACCCCTAAAAAACTAACTGTTTCTGAGACGTTACAAGATTTGTATTTCACATTCTGCAGGGCTGATGTGCAGGTCAATGCTGTCAGCTTTCTCATGTTTAAAAATAACTGAAGCTATGTGTCTACCATGCAATTCAAACAGCATAGTCGATTCTAGCTTGCTTTTATGTTGTACGTTGCTTTTAATAGCACAACAACTTTAACATAGCTTCAATTGTTTTATAGAATTTGTAGTTCTGTTTCCACCCGTCAATTCCGTATGTATAGTTTTAGTTATATAGATTGCGTATCATGTGAGGGAATCTATATATATACGTACAAGTCAGTTAGCCTCAATTAGTAGCTCAATTTAATTGCGAGGTTGGTCCAACTATTGTGGACTTAGCTATAGATCTAGCTACAAGCACATGGTTGAATTCATGGTCATCAAATGAAAACATTTGCAAGACATGCCCAAAATTAATGTCGATCATATAATTATAACAACCTGATTGCTATAGACTACAAAATATGCACCCATAACATAAATTAATTGTAGATCGGAGTAGACTCATAAATATACAAAATAAATAATGTAATCCAACAAACATAATCATAATTCAGTCCCAACGATGAGTGCATGTACAAAATAATAGTCATAATTATAAAACATATTGATAAGTGAGGGCAGAAACATTTGGTTACCGTATTAGTAGAATATTTTGCTGGTGAAAAACCTTTGCGAATGAGCCAAATCAGCAGAAAATTTGACTCTTTGCGATCTAACTATTGCATTCTGGCAAGAATCGTGTGTAATAATTTAGGTTTTGCGGATTTTATTGTTGCGAATTGATCAATCATCGCAAAGTTCGTATGTTTTATGCTCGCAAAACATTCTAGTAATACGGTAAAAAGTAACACTGAAACCAAAAAAATTATGTGTTATGCAGACATAAACATACAACACACTCACAAAGACTATACAAAAGTTAAACAGTTATGGTGATCAATTGCAACATACATAAAAAAAAAGATATGAGAATGAAAATGGTACAGCGATGAGAGCTCTAGTAAGGGTAAATCGTAAAAGCTCTATGAGTGGAGCATAATTACACAGAATTAATTACAAGAGTAAAACATAAAACGTGTGGAAGTGATCACTCAGTTTAAATTTACAGACGTGAGAAACACTAAACAAACACACATAAAACACTCACTGAGACTTTGACAACTTCCATAAACACAAAACGGATATTACTGTCAACGCAACACTAACAATCACGATAACAGTCGCAGGTATCCCAATCGTAACACCTGCATGAGCAACACTCATAGCAGCACCTGATGTTACTTGGAGACCAGAGAAACCATGTGTGCCTTCCGACGGAGGTACAGCCTGGGCCAACACACACGGGAAGCCACCTGTGTTCAACATAGGCAGGTGACAGGGGGGGTCAGAAATAGTTCGTAGAGTGCAATTGACCCTCGTGAGATTAACTGTATCATATCGATATCGGTCCCCACGAACAAATACATCGAGATACGATATCAAATCGTAGGAGCCAAGCCCTATAGAGTAGTAGGCGTCTGCTTTAAAGTTGAAATCGAAAACACTTGCCAATGTAGGTGTATCTGTACTGACCATTGTACTGTTGCAGTACACAGCATACTGAATGTGCTTCTTCCAGTGCTCCTCATCAGTTATGAAGTCTTGAAAATGTGTTTGGTTATCAAAAATACATACAATCACTTCACTACTCCTACCAAGAGGTGTCGACGCATTAATGGAAACAGATACATTTGAGTTTTGAGAAAAATACTGTTTCTCGTAGACACCAAACGACCGAGTGACGTTTGTGTAGCCATACCGCGAATCACTGACAGTTTCCCGATGCTTACGGACATCTTCACATTTTCCAGTATATAATCGAAGTTCCTGCACGGTAGAGTCATCTTGAGTCGAGCTAAATTCTTGTGCAAATAAATC
Source organism: Halichondria panicea (assembly GCF_963675165.1). Taxonomy (NCBI): domain Eukaryota; kingdom Metazoa; phylum Porifera; class Demospongiae; order Suberitida; family Halichondriidae; genus Halichondria; species Halichondria panicea. The sequence continues at coordinate 4,279,187 of NC_087388.1, forward strand.
CGAGTGACAAGAAGTGCCAATGTTGGGAACAAACAGGATACTATCGTTACTGAAGATATCCAGGCTAGTTGAGTAGTCCCTACATGGAGCTATGACAACAGGAACAGCAACACAGACAATAATGATCAAGAGTCCAACAAGAGTGCACAAAGAACATGTCGTACACAATTGGGGATGTGATTTGAGCCGATTTTGGAGTCTCTGAAACACAGACAGCTGTGGCACCGGACGTTGAAGCAATCTAGTATGTTCAGAAGGTTGGCAGAAAGGCACACCATTATTCTCCTCAGTGCACTGACCATGTGGATTACCTGCAAAGAGAATATTGAAATACAAATACTACAGGCCACTCATTACGACAAGGTACCAGTTAGGGATCTGTGTTAGTAGTTAAGTACACAAAATACATAAAGGTATTAAGTGACATACTATTACTAAGTTTGTATGATTATAGCACTCCTATTCCAATTACTTAGCAGAAGCCTTCTGCTATCAGATCGTAATTATTATATCATCAAAAAAAAGATTGCACAATCATGGCAAGGGCGTATAAAGAGAAGAGGGCATGTAACTACAATCTATCGTATTATAAATGGACGGGGCGTATTAGTAAAAATAGACAAGAATTTATTGCACGTGCATGCACTTCATACTCTAGACTAGCCTTTTTTTTAACTCTATTCCCTAGTGGGCGGTTGGCTAAACTATGGCATATCCTGCTGACTTATCGATAATATGACACATACATTATACATTGTGAGTTGCATGCCCTCTTCTCTTTATACGCCCTTGGTCATGGTATCTAAGAACATGTATACACACATGTAATAACTACAATAATCGTATGATGTACTATTAGTGACTGGAGAGTGTACAACAATTAATCCCGTATCACATCCGGTCCAGTAATTGCATGTTGTCATTGACAATTACCTGTTAAGTAATTGCATGCTGTCAATGACAACGTATTGTTTTTGAATAACGACCGCGGCTAAAGAAAACTGCAGAGAACTTCATCATACACGATCAGAAATCAATAGTCTGGTTACTCGTGCAATAAGAGTGCACCCTTAACTTTTTAGAGGGATATCTAGTATCACAATCCCATGGTACAAAAAGATACACTGAAGTATTTTCACTTACCCTCTGCCCCGGCCCCACTACGAGGCTCTGAGTTAGAATCCCGTTGTCCTGCACTCAGAAAATCTGGATGAGATGGCTGAGCTGTAGCTTGTGGTGTAGCCTCATTGATATGTAAAGTTGCTGGTGCTACCAATTGGGACTTCGTACAATCTGTTGTAGACAACTGCACACTTGCAGCCACTGATGCTGTTAGGTGAGGGGACTCTTCCTCAGATTCCAAGTAGGGAGAGTCATCAGTGGATGAATAGGATCTACCAGAAGGTGTATGTGTTAGTGATTTGAGCTCCTTTGGATCTTTTCCGTTCCTGGCAGCCATGACATGAGCAGCTTGAATATAATACCTCTTTAACAAAAAGTTGTTAATTATTAATTTTATTGCTGATTGGACACAATTTGGTAGGGACTTTCCCAGGGAAACCCTTGACCTCTGATATAGGCGTGGTGCCGCGTGCATGCACAAACTAGCTAGCTAGCTAGCCACAATGGCCAGCGATCTAGATCTAAATGGAATTCTCAACAAGATAGACCAGAATGCCTCTACTGATCAACTAGAGAAGCTGAAACTACTGGCAGCAGCTGTGGTCTCATTCAAGATCATTGAAGACCCATCGAAGATTACTGGTGATATCTATAGGGCTGTGTTCGATGTGTTTGTAGAGGAACCTAACGCAGTTACAGTGTTCAAGAGGCTACTAACAGGAGCTGGCTATGCTAGGAGACTTATTGAAGAACTAACACAATTCACTGTTGCATCCCAGCCGTCCCCAGACCTAGAAAAGCTTTATTTCTACGAACTTCTTGTCAAAGTTTCAGATCAAGTCGGAAATGGCGAGTACTTTCGGTATCTGAGGAACCGCATACCACGGAAATTGCTCGACATAAACCGTGATCGAATTTCAACTTGTGTACGATTGTTTCAAATCTTAGAGCAGAAGAGAATATTAGACCCATTAAAGGCGACAAGCTCTCTCACACAATTGGAGGGATGGCTCAAGGACATCAATAGAGATGATGTCGCTGAGATTGTGAGGAAGAGGATCGATGAAATTAGAGGTGAATGTTAATTTTAATGTTGTGCATTTTGAGGCCACATGTACTTATAAAACCTATATAGATCTACATGTATAATTATACCGTATAGCAGGTTATTTTCGTATGGTGAAAATTTTCGTATTTTGTATTGTAGGGTCGTTTCTAGTACTTGAAGCAGGGGGTGCTCGAAATTCCTAAAAAAGAAAGTCAACTGTTTTTTTGAGACCCTGTCGGTGTGTAACTGGCCAATGCTGATTGCGCGTACTCAATAGGGCGTGGTCATGACTAGTAACATTTGCGTAAGAGAATTCAAGACAACTGCTCAGTTAGCTAGACCAGTACTTATAGCTAGATTACTCTCATGGTTGTCTGGAAGGCCAGGGGGTGCTCAAGCCTCCAAAGCCCCTCGTTAGGCAGGCCACTGGTAGAGCATCATACGAAAATGAATTATATTCTGCCGCGATACGTTCAATGTCACTATCCTGAGCTGTACGAATATTTAAAATACGAAATTGGGCAGTTTATACAAAAATGTGCACCAATAAAACTTACCTGCTATACGATATGCATTATTACGTGTAATTCTAATCACGCATAAATTGTTCTCTGCAGAAAGGGAGCAACCGCAACAGGGTGGAATTCAACCTCTTAATGGTAAGTTCTACACTGCATGATGCATCGATCGGTGAATTATCGGTGGATTATATCCTGATTCCGCTGCGGTAGCTAATCTCAAAATCTTGAGGCTGGATACTCGGGACTGAGGAAGTGAAATCATTCTGTAGCTAAGCCTAAAGCATTACTGTATACTGTGTACATTTTTGCAATGTCGGCAGTGCGTGAGACAAAACTAAAGCACCGCGGGTGCTGATGCCTCGGTGGTGGCACCAAACATGAAGCAAAAAGTGGGAAATGATCGACTATAATCGTTGATGTCAAACGTTCAAAGTCTATGGCTGCATGAAACAGCTAAGCCCAGCTTTGCAGCTCTTCTGTCACTCTTGCAGCTACCAAATAGCTAGTACAGAGCTAGCTGCTAAGTAGAGTATAGAAACACTCTATGGACAAGTTTTGCTACGCACTGTTCTGAAAAGGCTACAATGGCATTCCAAGTAAGCAATCCTACCTATAATATAATAACTCGAGAACGAAACGCATTATTTTGCAAATCCACAAATTTCGATCCAAGAAAACGTAGCTAGAAGCCTATAGAAACTCTTACTTGCACTTCATTGATCCTTGAACAGCTGTAACACTCCACACACACACACACACACACACACACACACACACACACACACACACAACACACTACCGTATACCTCGCTTGCGCATGCGCACACCAAGGCATAAAAACTCATCATGAACAATTAAATATGCGGTTTGATCTTACTCAATAAAAAACACCCTTGTGATATTTTCTTATAGTCTTCAGCTAACATCATGCGATGGCAAAAGTGGTTAACAAACCATACACTAATAAGTGAAGCTGCTGCGAGCATAATTTACGTAGATTTATACGAAGATAGCAGTCTAAATGAAATCCTCAATCCTTACCTCTGTCTTTTTCCTTTTTTTTATCAGATGGAGATAGAGTCATACAACCAGTACAAGAAACAGAGACCATATAGGGCTATTTTGGTGTTATTGTGTGTTTTATGTTCATTAGTTATTGTTTAATATCTTACATATATTAATTGTCATACATTTTTTATTTTAGTCGATTCTCTGCCGTCCAAAGAGATAGTTCATTATACCCGACCCGTAGGTGTAATTGCAGATAACTCCATAGACGAAAATTAATGTATGGTGCTTCTGTGTCTCACAATGGTAAATAGTACACCAACATTCATGCAGCTATAGATCTACCACATATGATATTCATCGACTCAGAGCTAGGTCACCACGCCTATAATTATAGCCTAAGTGCTTGCATAGATCTATAAATTACATGGATATGAAACGCCTCCGTAAACAGACGTTTGGGCTGGGATGATGATAGCCTCGACCCCCGGCCGATCCGTCTCCAATTGAACGCTAGGTCGCCTACTAGGCCTGGTATTGATTGTATTTGGGCGTGATCTGGGCGTGGTTTTTTAATACATAAAACAAATTGACTCGTGGTACAACAAAAAATGAATCCTCCAACAGTGGTCTTCAACAACAGCCTCTGGGGCAGTATACAGCAGGAAATACTTCCCAGAAGACACTTCTTTGGCAGTGGTAACCAAATCTTTGTCGATTCCTTTATTGCTACTGAGGATGGCAGCAGAAACACCTCTATTGTTTAGACTCTTGATCTGGTCAATCATGAGTCTCATGATGAGAGATACAAGGGGAGAGACAATTAACAAGAACAACACTTTTGTCAACAGGAGGAGCCTTGGTCCTACCAGAGATACAAAAGAAACATGACACGGAGCTAAATTACTGTAACTTTTACGGGAGTAAAATGCCTCTACGTACACCTTTAGTATTACAGAAAAAAAGCAGGAAACAAAATGTAAAGAATCACTGCTTTTGTTTCCTGTTCCTGCCACGCCCAGATACAATCAATACCAGGCCGTATTTTTCAACTTCGTTCTATTAAAAAAAAATCGGCCTGGGACCGAGGCTAGGATGATGATTGCCTCGGATGTAACGGTCTAGTATACGAATTTTTCCAAATAAAAATGGCTACTGAAAGTGTGTCTCTAGTTGTTCCAGCTCTGAGAGCGTCTCAGACGACTTTTGAAAATTTCTGACAGAGAATGATGATGATGGAGGCTTTACAATAACAAGGATACACTTTACATGTGCATTCTGGGATTTAATATAGCACAAAATATTATTATTATTTAATTAATAACAAAAACTATGTGTCTAGATAGATTGGAAATGAATGAATCATGATAATGCTTGGCTATAATAGCTGATGTGGAGTAGAGGCTTTGACATAGACATGTGGACGTCACATTCTTGTGTCATTCTTTCGCCAGTCAATGAATGGTTCCTTCTTCTCGCGAGGCATTGTCTGAGGTGTAGTCTGGCTGCAAAAAATAAGCAAACAGTCAAGTATGACATTGTAACTACTATAATAATGAATAATAATTATGTAGCTATATTTCATAATCGAAAAATAATAAATAATCAACAACAATTCATTGAGAGCGTGAATTTTTAGTACATTTGAACTTGCTTTTTAGCCAAACTAAGACATGTGCATCAATAAAACTTAGTGGACCCGGTGAACATGCCCTTACTCTACGAAATAAAACTTAGTACAGACATTCAACAAATGTGGTTCAAGAAATCAACTGACACAAAGAAGGACACTTGAAAACACCTTCAACTGTTTGTAACCAGATAGTTAAAAGCATACACAAGGTCAAAAGTAAGTGGACCCAGTACCTATACCTACTGGCTAACTACTACACAAAAAATAAACACAGTAATTCTTTTCAAACAGCAGATCAACTAACACAAAGTTATTAAAAGAGTGAATATAGCCATTTTCAGCTCCACAAATCAGCTACAACGCTCTAACTGGAACAATCATAACTAAAACTTAGAACAATCATAACTAAAACTTACTTTACAGACCTAGTTAAAGCCAATCATAGTGGTATCACTTCAGCTTTCAATCGTAGACTCTTGTGACAACAGATTCTTTGCTTGCCAGTAGCTCTTCATTTTCTGGTACATGTACATGTAGCTGTGAGACAATCCTCCTCCCAGCAAAACTCCGGATACTATCTGGAATCACTGTAATCTAGAGGCGTTTCATATCCATGTAATTTATAGTATATATCTATGGTGCTTGTCTTCTAACTTTAGTGCAAAAAGCCACGGCACCCACTAGTACAGTACAGTCGAGTCAGTCTCTGGGTACGGGTGAAAAGCTGGCTACATCAGGCTGGGAGTGACTCAGGTTAGCTACCCGCGTATACCCTCATGGTGTTTGATTTTAGTATTATTAAATTGTCTTCAAAGTTGTAAATATAGTCTAGCTTATAGCTACACCATGTACAGCTTTAGTTAAGTTGCTGATCATCATGCCTTTTTTCCTTGAAATACACAGAATGTCTATAAATAAAATCCTCTCAACAACAGATGAGGTCCGAACATTTGACAACACATCTATATCTGATATCGTCAACACTAGCACTGCATCCAATGGCAGGTATTTAATAGGATGACTCTATAATTTATACCGGGACGGTCTCATACTCGCACATTAGTGTGTATTGGGGGTTTCGGATCAGTGCTTTTTGTATGCTTAGACCACTGATTGGGTTTCGTATCAGCGGTGTAAGTGTTACGTATAGTTCAGTGACCTTTCTAGTAAGCATACTAACTGAGTTTTCTGATGTAATAGTTTGTTTGGATCTCTGCCAAGAAGTGCATTACCCGTGAGAACCCATTAATATCTGTATTATCGATCAGATTCTATACGTATTGCTCTCTTGCTACAGAATTGCTGAGCAACCCAAGGAAAGGATACAAGTAGTCGGAAACATCAGTCAGTTCTCAAGCGCTCAGGAGAAAGAAAATTTGAGATTTATTGTTGGAGGTATACTCCTACATCTAGAGGAAGAAACCCCTGAGGAGATTTTCAATCTCTTACTTGACAAGTACGAGACTTCTACACCGTCTGAAGAAGAACCGACAATTTCAACTGAACTTTTTCGCGAGGCATTAGAGTGTGCCATATCTAATTGTACTAGTGATAGTGCGAGTGAGACTGCGTCCCGTCTTAAAAGTCTCGAGCCATTCTGTGTCTCGGGAAGTTTTGAAAATAAAGAAAACATAACAGCACAATTCTGTTTTCGAAAGCAACTCCTTAAAATAGGATGTCAAATAACTACTGATGATGAACTTAAGAAGATTGTTGACAAGTTTGAGGAAAAGGAGTTGGGTAAAAATAAAGATGATGTCAAAACTCCAATGGAATTGTTCAGATGCCTACTGCGTAAGGGAGTCATTTCACCGGATGATCCTTCATCAATTGTTTCTTTTGAGCAGAAGCTAGGAATTTTTAAAGGTATAATGCATACTTGTATGAAATGTATTTTTGTGTTTACTGTTACAGCAGTATAAGGTCGTGCATGTACGTGACAGTAATAACCTATGTGCCTTCGGTCAACCTGCATGAATTGAATAGCGTATTATGTGTGCAAGTCATGTGTGTATGATTTGGACACACATAATTTTATATTGTTTGTTATTGTTGGCTTTTGTAAAGGTCACCTCAGTAGCATTACTATAAATGAAGTTGTACTTTTGCAAGTACATGTAGTTGCTGAATTAAGCGCTCCCAGATTATAATTGATTATCTGTTATTATCATACAGTGGAACCTCCATAAAATGGACACCATTAGGGAACAGCCTTTTGGTCATTATAGAAAGGTGGTCTTATTTGAGAGGTTTGATTGCCATCCGCATGCAAGCAGGCCGGATGTGCCCACACTGCATGGTCGGGGTGGTCGGTATAATACTAACCACCTCCATAATGTTTGCTGATTCAGGGTGTGATCTGGGAGGTTATTTTCAATAGCTAAAGCTGATATTGGGGACTAGAAAGTTGCTCGTTGACGGAGTAGAGAGCTGCGTGGCTGTTCCTAAGAGGTTGCTTTACAAAATTATTGTATAGTTTCAATCCTGACCCGAGTTTCTTGGCCGTTTTATAGTGGGTAGTTGCTCTTTGAAGGTGGTCATTAGTAGCTAGAGGTTCCACTGTAAATTATTTTCTGTTCTCAGTAGTTGTGTTGACCAAGCGACCTACTGAACAATATAGATTTATACGTATTACTAATTGTGTACGTAAATGGTCACCATTACCGTACAATGCTCCAGAGTAATTGTGTATGTGTATAGCACATACATAGATTTGAGTGCTGTAATATTCTATGTATACGTCGTATCTAATAACATTGATTTCGTTTCTCCTAATTAGTACATAAAATCATGTATACTTTTCTACTGACATGCAGCAGCAGGTGTTACAACTTCGGCAAAAAGCTTCCAAGGTAACAATATCCACATAGATACCATGCATGTACAATCATACTGTATAGTACGAACACCTGCATAGTACGAACACCTGCACAGTTTTTATTTTGGGATTGTCATTGTATTATGCTGTATGCTGTGTTTTGTATTGTGCAGCTCTAAGCAGCGAAGGACATGCAGTTGATGGAGGGTGTGGTGAGTCTCACGCAAGGCTTTATGGGTAACTCGTAATATAATTTATGGTGGGCTATGCCAGGGACAAAGAATCATGAAATTAAGGAGTCCTAACGGAGTGTTATGGTTCTGTAATAATTATAGGCTGGGGATGCCTATTGTTTGGAGTGTATAATTCAATAGATTTAGTCCCCCATACATTATAGAGATTTCGTTTGTGTTCATGGAGCTCCCAATGAGCTGCTAGTTTCTTTTTGTGCTCCTAGTAAACATTATGATCGAGTTATTCGTGAAATCCATTTTCTTTGGTAAGTATTCGTGAAATCCATTTTCTTTGGTAAGGAGAGTTATTTGTTGTTGGTATATAGATTTATGGATACATGGATGAGTAATTATTGAATTAACTTCTTTTTTTCACAGGTATGCATACACAGAAAGGATCGTACAGCTTCAAAAGTATTTCGTGTAAGTTATTACTATAGTCATACATAGGCGTGCATTATTAAGCAAGGGCGCCTATAATCCCACATGAGGAAGGATATGTGCGCTTATAAGTTGAAGAGCGCCTAATAAGAAAACTTTTAGTGTATGTCATTTAGAAAACGAGTGAAAGCAGAACTTGTGCTCAATGGCTGTGTATATGAGTGTCTAAATTCAAGCAAATTTTAAAATATTTTAGCGTATACCTTGTCACAAAATTTATGTTTTAGGTTATTATGCTTTCATCTTTTCCACTTACAGGTCTATTCGTTATTGTATTCTACGTGTTTGTAGCCGTGGCCCTGGTCGGATTCAGCCTCTACTGCGTCTGGCTCAGTAGCACCCAATCCCACACACAAGACGTGCTGTTCTACAGAAACAACACTATACTTGTAGCAAGAGAACCACTGAGTAGCGCTTTCACTGAAAGAGTGAACTTCACTCTAAATTCAAATCATCAGTCTGACCTTCAAGTTTGCTACTACGACTGTACGAATATCTCGCCGCAAACACGCTCCGTCTCAGTCAATGTGTCGAGAAGTAGCAGCCATGACCAAAAAAAGCCAAGCAGTAGCCAACGGAGATTGGTGATGTTTTCAAATAGTGTTGAAGTTACATTTGCTAGTGTCTTCATGCTAGGTGGTTCAAGTGTTGTCTTTTCGGTAACTGGCTTGAACCAACAGATAGAACTCTATATCCTGACTACCTTTGAACAGTGTAAATCCTTTTTGAGAGGATTTGACAACTCAAGCTTTGAACGTTTCGAATTAAACGCATCCAATGACTACAGAGTGAATTTTGTGGTCCCACAAAGTCCACACAATAATTATTGTGGTGCTTGGGTGATCCCACCAGAAATAATGAATGCAACATTTCAGTACATGATCAAAGGATTTCGAAATATTTATAATCTTGAGAGCTCTGTCAGCTCGAATGTAACATGTGTGTCACCTTTCACATCACCCTCCTATAATTTATATATCCCCATATCGTACACCTTGAGACGCATGTGTGTGTTTTTAGCACAAATGGACCACAATAGTTTTACTACTGGAACAATACAGACTTTTCCTACTCTTAAAAATCCTCTGTTTGGAGTTCCTATGAGTATTGGTAGTTTTTTATTTTTTATATTACCAATAATTATTTGTTTTGTGATCAAATGGGCTTACAAACAGTGCAATACTTCGTAATTTTTTTGTTTTTTATGCTTGTCTTTATAATTTGTTTGTCAATCAGCACTTTTATTTTGATATAATTATAGAATGATGTTCTTGGAGGTGTACTGTACGCAAATTGATACATTAATTATTGGTTTCATAACAAACTTGTCAGTTTGCATGGCCGGCAGGCTATACGTAGTTAGATCAACATTATAATTTAGTTACCGATCCCGAAGAAGTCTTCAATTTTCATATCATGCATGAAGAGCCCATGCATGTGCCTTACCACGATGTAGAACAATGTATGTGTTTACTTAGCATTATGCACATGCAATAATATTGTTATTGCCACTGGGGAGTGTTGAGTCATACATGTACTACAATGCATGGTAATCTACCTGGGATTTCCCCTAACCTGGGTTTACAACTGCATGTTACATAGTCCCTGGGAATTTTTCCATATCTTATCACTTAAAACAGCTCCAAGTCTTGCACCTATATAAGTTTCCCTAGTCAGGCTAGCTAGTGCAGTATAAGAAAATCAAGTTCTTGATGATCTGAAATAACAGTGTCTCTACTTCTAACAATGCTTTCTTCATTCGAAGTGATTTACTCGTTCCTTCAAACTGGTTTCCTTGCTTTTGCTGTGTATCTTTCAGCAATCATTCTTAAAACATTGCTGCCAGGAAAATCTCTGCTTTGGTTTTGGTTCAATCATACACAGTCTGAGTGTCATGATGCAGATGAATGTATTGATGGTGGAGGAATTGATGGCACTGATGATGCCGGGGATCCTGACAAGATCGTATCCATTGTGCTTCAAGTCCCTCGTATTTTGCCAACCACTTCCCCCACGACATCAATAAGTAGTGTGATCGACAGCTTACTGGAGCCCATTGATGAAGTTGTCGATAACATGCTGTTTACTTCAAGCAAGTTTATTTCTCTTAATAATAGTGTTCAAGAATGTGTCGAGGTGAGTTCCTCTATTATATGCATGCATGTTTATAGTGCACAATACTTAGTGTAATGCATGTGTTAGTGCTTGTATATACACTTCATTTTACTATATATACCGTATAAATTCTGTTGGTAGGAAGTGATGGAGAGAAACAACGAATATAATTGGAACTCTATTGTGGATGTGCAAGACTGTTATTATTCCAGTGGCATCATTCAGGACACACTCAAACCAGTCGTAACTATTAAAGATATCTACTACACTGGGTCTCCACGTCTGGAAAACGATGAGGCTATTTTTAAAGAACTTTTTTGTGCATTGACTGAGACTCTTTGTTCCAAAGTTTGGAATGGGAAAATCCAGTAAGTTATAATAATTATAAGTGCATGCATGTAGAAACTTGCAAGCATAGATTGATAATTAATAGTGTGGCTATAAGAGTGCAATAGCACATCCGGTCTAGTAATTGCACATCGTCATTGACAGCATGCAATTACCTGTCAAGTAATTGCACGCTGTCAATGACAACGTATTGTTTTCGAATAATGACCGCGGTCGAAAATATTAATAAAACTGCAGAGAACTTAATCATGCATTCACTATTAGCTAATAGCTTCAAGTTGGTTTGCTTTATAGATCTTACATTAATAATTATACATGCATGCACCCCTCAACATTTATTGACTTTTTTCACTACAGTGTGACTAGTACAAAGAACAAACAAAGCCCTCGGCTTTCGACTAGATTTTCTTACGCGTCCACTTTTCAAAAGCCTCATCTCAGGAAGGTGGATACCATAACACTACGTAACTAATGCTGCCAGCTGATACAGACTTTATAATTATAAATTATATACCATGCATGCATGTATATATTATATATATACTATTATTTTGTAATGTCACAGCTAGTGCAAGCAGATTAATAGCGCTGTTTGATCTTTGTACGTATTATTATAGCTATACTGCATTTTACACACTGTATATGTGACATGTATATCTCAGTGACAATGTTTTTTGGCTTCTGGAAAAATTCTGCGGTAACAATTTGATGAATTTATCAGTGTCCATCATGCAAATCCTCACTCTGGTATAGATCTATGACATAGACTATGTATATATAATGGACTGAACTGCTCTGTTTCGAAACCCATCATTCTGCCACTCAGATAGAATCAGGTCGAGATGGCTTTGTAGCTCGTGGACTAGCATTTATACCTCGGACGTATTCCATACGGACGAGGTATGCATGACGACTGAATACTTGAAGCCACTGGTGTAGGCCGTGTGAATAAGTTGGTGTCACCTCACTGTACAAGGAGAGAACCATACACTAAGCTATGGGGGAATTGATCTCAGTGAGAAGATTATTCACAGTGACTCAGCAGACTTGAGTAGCCCCACCCCTCTTTTCGTGTGGTCACCAGATGATGGGCGTCGCCCTACAGCTAGCTAGCGTGATGATTATGATAGAGTATAGTACCATAGTGAGACCTAGACCTTAGTACCTGAGTGATGAGACTAGCTAGCCGGCTCTCGATCATTGGCACCTGTACCCTGGATCTACTACTATCTCTGCTACCCGATACCCAGCGCTAGATCTCTCTGGACTCGGGATCGAGCTTTATCAGTATTAAAAGCAACGGTAATGAAGATTTGTGACCTAGATTTTGTCCACTAGCTATACCATTATATCTTTGCACAGATATGTCATTCACTCTGAATGGTGTGTATACTAAAACGTACGAAGCTCGGAACAAATGGCGAAACATCCTTCTGGCTCTGAAAGTGGACCATGCTACCATTGACAGCATTGGTGCGAAATGGCGAGACAATCCTGACGACTGCTATCGTGAAGGACTGGGCGTGTGGCTGAGAGGTGAGGAGAAAAGCTGGAAAGATGTGGTGGAGGCTTTGTCCAGCCATACCGTTGGTTACAGTGGCATTGCCCGGGCCTTAGAGGAAAGCTACGTACACCAAGAGGAGAAGAGGGGTGGGACAGGAGATCAAACAACAGCATCAAATGTTGTCCAACATGACTCACCCCATGACAGGTGAGACCTTGTTTAACTTTTGTGGTAAATTGTTAGGGAAGTTTATAACCACACCAAGTGGCAATTTAGTTTCAAGCTCTATATATAATATGCCGCCCGCATTCAAATTTGCAACTACTTCCCTGATTTGAGGATACCATATAGCAGGTATATTTCGAGGGTATAAATTTTCGCGGATGTGCCTTTAGAAAGTTTTTTGCAGATTTAATTTTCGTGGAATAGCGCCTTTTTTGCAGCATGCATGCATGAAATATTCAATTCGCGGTTATAAATGTTCACGGTTCATGCCTAATCTGCGAAAACCACGAACATTTATACCCTCGAAATATACCCTCTATACGGTAATCATTGCATACGTAGTAACATAAAATGTCATTTGCGTGCCGGCAAGATGTCATGTTAAAGTTGTTAGTGTGAGCATAGATTGAAGAGAAAGGGATTGGCAACGAAGTGCACTTCCGGTACCATCCGTGTTTCACCTTGAGGCTTACTTCTAACGTGGGAGCCTAAACATGATAAGAATTGTTTTTGTCGTCTGTAAAAAAGTCTACGAGCAGTTCTGCTGCTAAACATCAACTTCACCTCATTTGTGTGGCCATTTGGGACATAGCACACTACTTAGTAACACAACCTTAGCTCTATCATAGGTGCTATAGGAATTACACAAGCATGAAAAAGCCTCTGACAGAGGCTCTGTGTACCTCTAGCTACTTCACGAAAATCAAAAAATTATGTTTTATTTATTTCTGTGATACCTACCATCAGGGGGCATGTGTTTAAGTGCTGGAGGGCTTTGAGAAGTAGGCATTAGACACAATAAGTTTCCCGGGTTTTCGCGGGAGTTTTAGGGCGAAATACGGATGGTTTCAGGCCCATCTGTGTACATTCAATGTAAAAGCATCACGTGAACTGCTTCCGTTGCCAATTCCTTTCTCTTCAATCTATGGTGTGAGCTTGTTTTGAAGCCACACAAGCTAATTTTATGATAAATTATGACATCATAATATCCTATATATCCTCCCCCGTATCTATATCTGCAAGGAAGGGAAGCTGAAACTAATTTACCTAGGAGCTTTGAGTGGCCTAAGCTCAATTCACCAAAAGTATACAAGTGCATGGTGAAGTAACGACCAATGTAGTATAACTGGATTGTCACTGTGTTCTCTGCTCGTATCACAGCTCTACACCTGTATCCAGTTCTACAAGTGAGGAAAGTGGAATGGATGTAGGTCAAACCACACCCAATCCTTTACTAACAGCCACTGAGGCCGTTGAGGAGAGTGGAGGTCAAGCCAAAGTTATTGCAGCTTTAGCGACCGCGGATGGAGATCAACTTTATTGCCAAATCCCGAAGCAACAATTCCAACCAGGTGTGTAGCACATTTTTACCTCAAGGTGTTTATATAGTGCTTATTTATTGCATTTTTCTGCACCACATACATAATTATATAGTGTCTACTGTTAGTGCCACTGACGCCACCCAGAGTAGTCATGACGAGAGTGGTAACGAAAATCAGGACGAACCTTTAGCTTCAGCACGTCCAAGACGTCCAAGGTATGTGTGTAATCAGTAACTGTAATGTACGTTGGTTACCTACATTACAGCTTTTTAGTGTACATGCACGGTACTGGTATTGCTGTCACAATTTCCAACCCCTTGCAGCAGTGCTTTTGACAAACAGGTTAACTCGGACATTGAAGGTGTCGTGACAAGAATAAGTCCACTGATTAGTGATGTAAACACAGAGAGGTTGCAATTAGTTGCTGAAAGTATTCTGGATGAAATTCTCGATGGCAAGAACGCTCTTGAGATTTATCTAAAAATTTCGAATAAGTATGAGTCTCGTGGACAAGCAAGTTTTGCAGCAACTCTCTTTCGGGAAGCCCTTATATATGCAACCAATACGAAAGAAGTGAAAACCCGTTTCAGTCACCTCAACGACCTTTGTGACCCTGAATGCCTAACGAAACAGATTGCGTTACTAGAGATGTTGAAATCACGGCAAAGTCTTTTGGAGTTTGGGGACAATGAATTAGGTGGAATGCAACTAAACGCTTTCGTTGAAGAGTTTAAAGACACTGAATTGGGTACGTCAAGAGACAACATTACAACACCGACAAAATTGTTCAAGTGCTTGCTTCGTAAGAACGTGCTACCATCACAGTCACCTTCAGAATGGATTACAATATTGAAGACAAAGCTGTCTAATGCAAAAACAGGTATAATACTGAATGTGTCGATATTGTTTGGGATACAATCACATTCATACTACTAAATTAATATTATGTGGCTGAGAAGATGTGTATATATACACCTGGGATTTGCTAATCACATGCCCCAACTTGGTATTGTATCATACTAACCTACGACACGTGTATCTCGATTAGTAAAATTGAGGTATTTGGTCACATGCAACAATGGCTTTACTGTTGCATTTTACACATTACTAGGCCTATAATTGAGGTATACTCGTAACTCTCGGTCTGTCTGTTTATGCTCTATGCATACTACGATTATATGCTCTTAACTCGTAAATACTACATTATGTGGAGCTGCATGTATAGTCTAACTATACACATTGTTACAGATTTGTTGTCACACCCAGAATATTACCAATTACAATTGTCAAGACACAATGGAAGCAATAATGATTATTATACATGCTATGCTGTACGTGGTCCTTATAGATTGTTGGGAATGAAAGATCACTGTACATATATAGCATACATTGTATAAGATGACATATTCGTGGCTTGGTTCAAAGCATGTGATTCACCAATAATTGTGTTGTGGTATAGATCAATAACAACAACAGATGTCCACCCATCCATTATTATGCCTCAGTGCATTTGCGCAAGCGAGGTATACGGTAGTGTGTTTGTGTGTGCATGTGTGTCCTGCTCAAGGATTAATGAAGTGAAACTGAGAGTTTCTATAGGCTTCTAGGCACATTCACTGACACATCAGCATGCATGCACCCGCGGTGCTTCCATATACTTATACAGAAATCACATTAGATCTACATGTACTATATATACGTACATCAGTACTACTACATCACTTCACCTATATATAGTCAGCTTGTCTCTATAATAACTTGTTTTTTTTCTCCTAATACAGAAACCTCTCCTACAGAAACCTCTCCTACACAGGGTCTTGGGATAGAAGAGCACTATGCTGGTAAATCACCATTATCAATTGTCTGTAATATATCATGTACACGCAGAACCTCGATTATACGGCCCTCGATTATCCGGCTTGACAATCGCGTGTCCCTATATACCTGGACACAGGCATTTTATCTTCTGCGCATCCACATAGACTAAATTTGCCCTGCTGTTTATCAATTATGTGGGTGGATCAAGGTGTGGTTTATCTATTCGATTGCATGTCCGGTATATTCACTTATCCGGCCTCTCTGAAACCAAAGTGTCCGGATAATCGAGGTTCTATACTTTACCATATATAGCGGGTATATTTCTAGGGTATAAACTTTTGCAGAAAGACTGTTAGAAAGTTTAATTTCCGTGCAAAGGCTCCTTTGATTGATGAAAATTCTAGTTAAGTGTGACCTGCGCATGCTGCAGGCGTGCCTGTATGACATCAGAAGTGTTATCTGAGCCGGCTATATATTTGCTTTGTTACCTTTTTTATTGCCCTGGGAACTAGGCTATAGGTATATCAGCCGTATGCACAATGTCATAGAGATGTACATAGCAGCTAGCTTATTGTAAAGGAGCACGAGTCCCCAAAAAAATAGCCGGTTCATGGCATACATGAATATATATATATACATACAGACAAAATTGCAGCGTTGAGCAGTACTACGCTCTCCCCAATTACCAATTATATGATTGAACGTTATTCATCTCAAATTTTTTTTTAATAGGAGATGGCGCTGGAGCAAAAGTCATGAACCCACTCAAATGTGAAGGTAAAATTTATACCTCAGATATGCACCGTCACTGTTTGGATTCCAAGTGTTGTTATGTTTACGTACCTTCATTGTATGGCATACGATTTGTTTTAAAAGTATGCACCACAAATTGAGCGATAAGCTAAAGAAGTGGCGCTAAACTTTGTGTTTGTGTAGCGACAAGCTAAAAGAGTGGCGCTAAACTTTGTGTTTGTGTAGCGACAAGCTAAAAGAGTAGCGCTAAACTTTGTGTTTGTGTAGCGACAAGCTAAAAGAGTAGCGCTAAACTTTGTGTTTGTGTAGCGACAAGCTAAAAGAGTAGCGCTAAACTTCGTGTGCTACTAGACTTTGTTTGTGTGGCGATAAACGTGGTGCTTGTTTGGTGGGCTAAATTTAGTGGTGCTAATTGTGTGATAGCATGTATAAGCTAAAACAGGGCGCTAATTTTGTGCAATTTGATTTGTGATAAGCTAAAAATAGTGGCGCTGTTGTTTTTTTGTTCTGGGGGTGGCATGACGAAAGGAGGTTTAGGTTTGAAGCCTCTTTGGCTAAATCTTAGAATACTTCTAGACAATTCAGCAACACACTGTTACAGTATCAAAAAAGCATTGAAAGTTGTGCTTGATCTATATGTGCCTCTGCCTAGAGATCAGCATTTCTTCTAGTAGTTGTCCAATTAAGTTCAGTTAGGCAACATCTTAAACTTAATTACAGAAAGTCTGTATGTCTATAGTTGAGGAACATATCCTCAGTGTTAAAGTGTCAAGGCACTCTGATATTACAGATAATGATATTACAGATGAAACGTGACTGACCAACCACTTCAATTATTTTCTTATTGGGCGTGGCCAGACCTACACCTAACCTCCTTTTGTCATGCCACGCCCAGACAAAATTATATCGACCAGCTTCAGTGTCGCTATACAAACACAAAGTTTAGCACCACAAAGTTAGTGCCACTCTTTTAGCTTGTCACCCACACAAGCACAAAGTTTAGCGCCACTCTTTTAGATTATCGCCCATTTTTGTGGTGCATACTTTTGTATGCCATAACCTTGTCAGTAGTACACATGCATAATTATACCCATGCATCTTTGTTATAATGTAGATGTTGATAGTACGTCACAAGACAAATTACTGAGTGATGAAGGTGAGTAACATATACCAATCTTTAATTACCACATTGTGTAGAAATTCAATTATAGAGTGGTGTTTAGGCGAGATTCATTTTATTTTGTAGTACTTGCACTATATAGTTTGTACCTTAATTGATCTAGAGGGAGAGACAGTGAAGGAGCAGCTTTTATGAAAAATGTGGAAAATTGGATTGGTGTATCTTTGGCTAAATCTTAGAAGTCTACTTCCATAATAATTAGACAATTTAGCAAACACATTGTATCAAAAAGGCATTGAAAGTTGTGCTTGATCTATGTGCCTCTGCCTAGAGATCAGCATTTTAAACATAAATTTAATAATACAGAAATTCTTTGTCTATAGTTGAGGAACATATCCTCAGTGTTAAAAGTGTCAAGGCACTCTGATATTACAGACCGACCAACAACTTTATTCACTACTAGTTGGGCGTGGCCAGACCTACACCTAGCTAACCTCTTTTTGTCATGCCACGCCCAGACAAAATTATCTAAAAAAGATGCACATGGCTCATATCACAAAATTACATTTAGCGCCGCTGTTTTAAGCTGCTTGTCACTACACAAACACTAAGTTTGGCGCCCCTCTTTTAGCTTATTGCCACACAAACACAAAGTTTAGCGCTACTCTTTTAGATTATCGCCACACAAACACTAAGTTTAGCGCCGCTTTTTAGCTTATCGCCCATTTTTGTGGTACATACTTTTGTATGCCATAACCTTGTCAGTAGTATACACATGCATAGTTATTATACCCATGCATCTTTGTAGGTCCGTCACAAGACAAATTACCGAGTCATGAAGGTGAGTAACATACCAATCTTTAATTAACACATTGTGTAGAAATTCAATTATAGAGTGGTGTTTAGACGATTCTTAATTAGTAGTAGTACTTGCACTGTAATTATAGTTTGTACCTTAATTGATCTAGAGGGAGAGACAGTGAAGGAGCAGCTTTTACCAAAAACGTGGAAAATTGGATTGGCAGTAGTAATAGGTGTGTTTATATTAATAAGGACAAGCAAAGTGAGTTATTTGGTTCTCAACCTTTTCAGCAAAATTTGATGTAAGGGGAAGCAACTTTTTTATCAAGAAAGGTCACAAAGTTTAAGTCAGGCATATCAAAGGTCAATTTTTAAGCCATTAAATTTTGTTTTGACGATCTTTACAGCCTATCGCAATAAAAAGGAGATATAGTGGTGTAAAGAAAGTGGGAACCAAGTAATTTACTTTGTCTGGCCTAATACTTTGCACTTGCAGCTATATAAGGAACGAGTGGTGCAAGCTGCGCTATGCTAATGCCTCTCGCCATGTTTTGCTTTCGCTCTAGAGTGATATAGAAGAGGTAACTAGTTATGCCTCGAGGCGTAGCCGCACGAGGAATACGGTAAAGCTGACTGTGTGTGTGTGTGTGTCTGTCTGTCTGCGTGTCTGTTCCAGCTGTAACTGCTCAACGGTTGCAATGCAACAAAAACTAACAACTTCTATAGGCTTTTAGCCATGTTCACTGGGATTTTGATTCGTGGATTAGCTAACTAAAGCTTTTTTCTCTAGTTTGACTCACATTGAAGGCTATTGCAGTCTCTTCAGAATCTTTCATAGCATCATCCGTTCGCACAAACTTTCTATTCAACATAATAATGAGTTAACCTTGCACTAAAGCGCTAGCTTTTTGTTAGCTACAAGAGTCAGAAAAGATCTGTTAAGCATCTACCTATAGTAGTCACTTGTGAACTTGATCTCTTTGCAGACACACCCTTTAATAATTATTCCTGGATGTAATGCGCATGCGTGCTCACCCTGGCAATTAAGTGACTCTGATGAGGTTTCCACAAGGTTGAACGAACTTACTTATTTTTCTTGAGGTCCTGATATACCAGTAAGCCACAATGATATACCATATAGAATAGATAGCATGTACACAAGTCTGGTAACAATAGATACATGTACACAAGTATTTTCTCTGCTTGTTTAGATATACTGTGCTCTGTGCCTATGACAAAGGTTTGCTCCCACTATTTGGCTACAGACCATTATTTTGCGTTGTTTCAGTATCGTTGAAGATTATTCATCAAGCCATCAGATATAGGCTTCTGCCATTCAGCTCCTCTCCTATAATATGACTGTCTGTAATTCAATTCTGTCAACAATTGCAATCAACAATAATAACATATAATTATACCTCTTCACCTCTTCTAATGAGTGAAAGCAAAACAACAGCGAGAGGCATTAGCACAGCGCAGCTTGCAACACTCGTTTACTTTGCAGTGGCATAGGCAGAGAGGGGCTGATAAAGCTGGAGCCTCCCCCCCCCCTTTTAGGCTCCAGAAACTCCAACTCATTGGATCTGTCATCTAATCCTAGTAGATGGAAAAACTGTTTACCTTAGTAAAATATCTTTTTTACGCTTTATTTGTCCTGCTCACGCAATAACGTTTTATGGTAACAAGAACCCCAGTTGAGCACTGCCCACCAAAAATCCTGGCTACCCCATTGCAATGTTAATGTAATGTTTAGTAGGATATACCACACCTACAAAAGGATATGCACTCATTTATCCTTCGCTACCGTGGTTACTTCGAGGCGTAGGTATGTAACCACGATACCAGGTCACCCCTTCCATCTTTGCACATTAAAGCAGATAATTTTAATTAACGAATAATTTTCTTTTCGTGTAGGGATGCAAATTACCCACAAAAACAGAGAAAATTAAGCCCTTCAAAAATTTAGCGGTAGATCAGGGTGCCTCATTGTTTTTGCTTGGTGATGAAGTTGCACATATTTTCATTTTTAAAGGAGCTATAGCTAACTGCATGTAACTTTACATTTCCCATAACTTTATACCGAACGTTTTCTACAGAAAAATAACTGCATGCCATTGTTTGTTTTTCTTCGCAGGTGTTCTGCTGGCAGCCATCTTTGTATCCCTACTCGCTTTCAGCTCTACATCTGGCCTATCTAGTCAAGGGTCCCACTTTGAAAACACAAGCCTCTGTAGAAACACGACTATATTGGTATCAAAACGTCTCAACACTCAATACTACGAGAGAATCATGTTTACACTCAAGCACGATATTGCAGAATTTCCAAACATAACAACATGTGTGTTTGACTGCACCTATTCTGAACCACAGCTTTTTACTGCATTTGGGACCCACAACTTAACAAGTACCCACTCTGCTGTTTTTGATCCCCTCCCAACTCGTAGATACGCTCACATTCGTGAGAGTCATAATGTTCCAGAGCTAATATACATGTTGGAAGGTTCTACACTTCTGTTTTCTCTTAATAATGATATTCCAGTGCCTCTACAACTTCACATACTAACATCGGCTGAGCAGTGTAGAGACTTTTACGCTGGGAAAATAAACTTGAGTGCTAGAAATTTCTCACTAAATGAGGCCAATAACTATACTGCTAATTTCACTGTACTCCCTGGTGAGCCCCCCTCATACTACTGTGGTGTATGGGTGATCGATTCGAATGTTACATTTAATTTCGCTGTTGAAGCATCTGTTGTAGCATACAACGTAAACTTTTACCAGCAGAGAGGATTTTGTCAACCAATATCGACACCATCATGCACCTTAACCTTTCCTTTATCTATTTTAGAGAGATATACATGTGTTCTGCTTTCTCAGCTTAACCCTTCAGCAACTGTATATAGTGCAAAAGTAGACGTTCAAACAACTTTTCCAAACCCAATTTTCAGTCTGTTTATTTCTCTTTGTGCTGTAGTTTTTACAATTATCATTGTTTTAGGTTTAAGTTGTGTTGTTCGGAAAGTTTGTAAAAGAAACCTTCCGACTCGACAATCATGTAGATTTAAGTAGCTTAATATTTTTTTTTAATTTTTAATAATAATTATGCTTGATACGCTAATTATTTTATTGTCCAGCATGCAATTAATGAGATGACGTAATTTGTATGCGTTGGGTAAAAGAAGGGGAAATCCCAGGTAATTTGTTAATAAGGGAAAGTCCCAGGTAATTTCTTAGCAATCTGCAGCGCACACTATACATGTGTATAGTGTGCGCTTTCTTTTATGTACGTGTGAACATAAAAGAAAGGCGCACAGCTTCAATTCAGAACGAATAATTATACAGTTGTTAACACTTAACGTGCCAAGAAACAAATTTGACCAGAAACGATGACCAGCTCTCCAGAAATTCTAGCCATTGATGGAAACCATGTGGACTCTCCGTACCAAATACTGACCATCTCCATCTCAATCCCCTCAACTCTGCCTCCAGTTACATGTAGCTCAATGAAGGAAGCTGAAGAAGAGTTGGACCTCTTCACTGCAGACAAACTATATGATCTTGTGAAATGCATGCAGAAAGTTGTCCAAGTAAGTCTGCATGTGAGAATCGATCGTGGCATCAGCACTAAGGTTTAGTTACACGTTTACTTTTGAGACTAGTGTACAGGAGAACAAAAAACCGAATAAACTGGTGCTAGATCATAAGGGTGAAATGTCCAATTGAGGGTTTACTAGTCTTTTACTTTTTATGGCTCTAGAAATATAACATGGCCTGCAATCAAGCACAATGAGTTGATCCCCATTATAGTCTCGTGGAAATCGCATAATATAATACCTTTCCTAATTTTTGCTACGTGACACTGAAGTGCCAAACTGGAATAACATTTTTGCTTGTGCATGCATTGAATTGCTATAAGCTATAATTTGAAAAAGACAGCAGCCAGCCCATTAGCCTCGAGACCAGCCGTTCGTTATCTGAAAGAACGCCTGGTCAAGTTCCAATGTACAACTCGTCTAGCTGAGCCAGCGTTTTACAGCATCATAATGATATTCATGCATGGGTAATACACCTTGTGTGGGCAATTATCGGTTCAAGAAATTCCTGGACCAATTAGACAAGTTGTACATTGGAATTGACCAGGCGTTCTTTCAGATATCGAATGGCTGGTCTCGAGGCTATACCAGCCCATCATGCATTTCATGAGGGGGTGGATTCCTATACTAAATTGCTTTCCTATCCAGGATTTTGAGGTAAATGATGCTCCTCACTACTATGGTTGGAGGGTGGCTGTGAAGGCTATTAGTACAGCAGAGTTTCATGCTGGGTATGCTGATGACTGTATAAAACCAATCGTTGAGCTCACTAGCTTGAGCTGTAATCCTCCTGCTGACCAAATAATGGATACTGTGACTCAAAAGAAGTATTTTCCAAAGTTGATCGAATGTCTGCTTGGAGGTCTCAGTTTATGTTGGCAAGACAAAGTCAAGTGAGTCGCTGCTTATGTTTTTTCTCATTATCAGCATTTTTGAGGGGGAATTCCTGGTAAAAAATCTGCATACATGCATGGTTAAACATTTGCTATTGTGCAAAGTGGGGTTGTACAGTTATAAAAAAGTAGAGACAAAGACATAACTCATCCCATTCCGTTATCTCCCATGCAGTGTGACCTTTGCTGGTTACAGCAAACAAGTTATTGGCTTTTCTAAGAGCCCAAGTGTATCGAGAACTAATTCACTCTTTGCCTTCTGGCAACAACAGTCTTTAACCATGAATCATAATTATGAAACATAAAGTTTTAAGTTCTATAGCCTTTTTTCTATAAAGTTATATAATTATATACAATGTGTAATTTTCCAAATATGTAAATGGAGAAGTGATTGGTTGATCAGAATGAAAACAATCAAAATTCCATATATACAGAGTTCTACTCCAGATTCTGGAGTAATTGTTATTCAGAGTCTACAATGGAGGGGAGTGTATACTTAGGGAATTCACATGCACTGTTTGCCTGTAAGAATAGGTCATTGTCCAACCTGAAAGTGCGTGGTGTATGATAGTGGTATACTAATATGGCTGGCTATAGTCGGCTTAATAAGATCATGCATGGTATATAGTATAGTTCAGTATAATTATAGCTCTCACAATGTCCTTAATATACAGTTCATGATCATAATCTCTCGACTGCGGCTACATTAGGTCTCCTAAACAAGCCAAAAAATTAATTATGACTTTATAACAAATTCAAGATAATTACCCCCTATGCATATACGTATATTTGAAGGAAAATAGGCACCTCTGAGTGCAGCTCCTTATTAGTATACCCACTAACTGTGCATGCATATTAATAATCTCCCTGAAAGTGAATTTGAGGGTATAGTGCAGGTGGGGATGGGGAGTTGCAACCCATGCAAGGACAATGGCCCATTCAGGATGTGGATTGGGTTCCACCCCATTACTAGAATAACAGACAATAGGTGCATGGTCTACTTTAACATCTCTATAATTATGTATATATAGGTGCTTGTGCAAGCAAACTGATGCTAGTAGATCTATAATTATAGTTATATATAGCTGAGACTATAATTATACTTATAGCTGAGTATATACTATAGACTTATATATACTAGACTAAGTATAATTATATGCAATATGAGTTTGGATCTAAAAGCTTTGGAGACAGAGGTTCTTCCCAGGCTGAGGGGAATTTCAGATAGGACTAATAGTGATGATCCAGATAAGATATGGGTGGTGCTGCAGTATCCTGACTCTCTGAAAGTGACAGCTAGTAAGCTGCATGATCTCCTGGAAGCCTTGAGAACTCACCCAGATGACCGGGTGAGTGTATATATTATAATGCTGCCTGAATTACTTTATAGCTAGATTTCACTTCCTATAATAAATGTTATATACATAATTATAATACAGAGCTGTGAGAATCACATTAGACAATTTGATGTTTAGACTTTAGCTATATTATACAATGTCATGCAGTTGACTAAACATTAGTGAAAACCTTAATTAATACAAGTCTAGAGCAGAACTGTTGGCCCACAAAACTAATAGATATTTGTGGTTAATTGTACAGCATAATTATTTTACATTTTACCACACATAATAATTACAACACACTATACCACAATGATTAACAGCTAGCAATGGATCAATTTGAGTGGACTCTTTCTGGGAGAGTGAACTGCAAGGAAGACCAACAGTCCAGTGCTGAAGAAACAGATGAAGCTCTCACTGTACCAATGGTGGAAATAGAGCCGGCTATCACAAGTTACTACAGCGTGACGGCTCCAGTTTGCAGAACAGTTGTTCCACCCAACGATAAACACAGCGTGGCGTGTCACACCGAAACAGTTATTGTTGACATGCGTTATAAGTTTCTTTCTAAGCAACTACATGGTGTCGATACATGCGTCATACTCAATGACGTTGCTGACAAAGTTCGAGACATAATCACAAAGTACCTGATTTCTTCCTCTGACCTTGACAAGTACAGGTAGGTAGCAAACATATTAATTTTAGGAAGTAAGCTAATTATAGAAGGCCTTGGCTTATAATTATATCAGGGGTTGTGTTTTTGCTTTTCGTTAGGACCGGGGTGTATCACAGTGACTCACAAGGCCTTTCAGCCATTATAATTTATGACAATGCATAATTATATCCAGGCTGTATAATAACGAATTTCCTTCCTAAAATAACTCTGCACACAGTGTAAGTGCATGGATAATCCAATGTTGCTAGGGTTCACAAAGAAGTGACTGTATGCATACATTTTGTTACTGTAGGGTGTATGTACTGAAACCACAACACCAGACTTCGTTTGGCATCTCTCCAAGAAGAAGTATGGAAATAACGGAATCATTAGGATTCCCAGCTATGGGAGATTTCATAGGCTCTCCTCCCCCTGAGAAAAAACTAAAGCTAGAAATGTAGTTATCTTTTTATATAGTGTGTATTGTACGAATAATTATAATTATAATCATATAAAATATAGCTAGTTGATGTGATGAAGCTGTTAAGATTGGAAAAAATTACAAAAATTGTCAAAACTGCCTAAAATTTTCTTTTGTGAGCCCGTGCGCAGTTACATAGACAAAAAATGTAGTAACAGCACAGAACTGACACACAAAGGGAAGATACGCCAATACCTGATACTAGACCAATTGACCAAGTGTTCCAGAATCCACGATACACATTGTACTCTAAACTGACGTAATATGACTTGGGGAAATTAGGCGGTGGAATAGAATAAACAAAAATACATGTTTTGAGTGTGTCCGTATATTCGTCAGTATGACTCACAGTAAATCGTATTGTGCAAGATTTTGTCGATTCTAGTAGACACGTTAGAGATGGAAAATCTTTTCTCGAATAGTAGATCTGTTGAACAGTTATTTGGAACCCGAATGTAACTGGCGAATCTGATGGTCTGATTCCAAGAAAAAAGTAACCAGTGTTGGCAACCACTATCACTATTGAGAAAGTTTTTTCTTTTTCGTTAACTTGAACAGGATATATTTGATAAGGGTTAGGTTTTTCTCCTCTTTGAAACGGCTCGTACAACTCTAGATCATTGAAGAGCAGAAATTCGACCGTGGTGTTTTGGTCCTTTTGCGGATAGAATGTCACAGATACTTTGATTTTAGAATTAGATATGAAGTAATTCGGTGATAACAAAATGTCATCATGTGTAGTAGTCAAACTATCGGCTGAAATGTTGTAGTAATTATCATCAACAATTATATCGTCGGGATAAAACGAATATATTTCCACTTTGCAATCAGGACAATGACTATCCTCAGCTTTAGAAATTTCGATTTCTTTATAGAGAAACGTGTCAAAGAAGTCAACCAGAACAGTATCCTCGTTGTCGACATCAACTCCTTTAAATATCGGCTCTGGTTTTGTTGATTTTACCCAAATCATCGAGCCAAAAATGCTAATCAGTAATATTCCTATTATTATGAGTAAGCCAGTGGTTAGACAGCTCTTAAGAGAGGATTGTCTGCATATACCTGTGGGTGAATACGAAGAAGTGAATGATTCAACTCATGTGTATAGTACGTTTTAAATACAGCTTATAATTATGAGCTAGAGAAGCAGTTAGCAGCGCTTCAAGATTCACTTGTAACAGGAATTGGCTCATGCATAGAGCATAGTATACGTGTGGATGGCAATCGATATCTCTCCGAATACCACCTATATATATATATATATATATATATATACTGTTCCCCAACGGTGACCATTAATTTTTATGAACTGTATATTACCCAAACCTTCAAACCGATATAACATATTCAACCACACTCATATAAACTATTAGGATCAGTGTACTGCAGATAATATTTACATGCTGTGCATGCCATGCAGTGGGAGAACTATAATAATTATAGGCACATGAAATGTCAACTGACAGTATTATGCAACTACATGAACTGCCTACACAGCGTGCAGGAAATACTATATAAGGTAATTACATGAAGCAACCACAAGTTCAGAGTCTGGGTGTTAGGTTCATATACATGCAGAGAAAATAAACTGTACTTCACTCACCTATATTTCTTGGTCGTCTTAGCAGTGTACTTAATAGCGGCGTCTCCTCATCTGAATGTACGTACAAATACAAAAGACAATGTAGTAATAGCCAACTATACCAGTACGTGAGTTATCAATTAAATCCCTAATGGTAGTGCATGGTTACTTTGTACTTTCCCCAGGGCAGTCCCTTTTAATTATGACTCATAAATAGTCACAACTGTACTTGGTAACCACAATACTTAATTAGGAAATGTGCTGTGCGTTTGACAAATTATACACACTGTATGCTTTGGCATGAAAACAAAAAATTTAATGAATCGCTAACGATATATAATTATATAGAAATGGGTAATTTCGGTTGAAGGAAGTGATGCAACTATAGACTTAGTATGCGTTTAATTATGAGGAATGAGGTAATACACATCAGCACACAGCTAATACCTATACTTTGTTGAAGTGATTTCGTGATGTCAAAAGAAGTTGCAATGTTATGGCTTAGTATTGCTTAAGTTCTGTCTCACAATACAATTATTGTACACAAACAAATGCAGTTCAAAGCATTACATATACCCTCTCTTCTATAGCGTAAAATGCAGCTTACCACTTGATGAGGTACTACGAGACCTTTCTGCCTGTATAGAGTAGACTGGAATGGATTGATGGTCGCCATGACGCTCCATTTCTTGAACGGGGGTTCCACCTGCAAAGAAATTGTTCCACTATTAATACAGCTGCATTATTGACTAATGAATATCCACGATCGAGATCGAGTGCACCACACCTCCTTTACAAATCTGAACTTATATAACAAACATTTTAAACACAGTAATTATAGCTAATGCCAATACTTATAGTCACTTTGGTTTAACAAACATGTGCCCAAGGTTTGTTGAGCTCAAACTGACTAAGTTATACGACAATAATTATGTGGTTTAACTGAATAGTTGTAAACCACAAAGACAACTACTGTCCGGTTTTACGTAGCTATATCTGAAATATCTATAGTACCTTTTGCCACCATACTACTTGTAGTGCGCGTAGATTTTGGTATTTCGACTTCAGTTTCAAAACATGGTGTCTTGTAATTCGTAAATGGTCTTGACGAGCTCTCGACAGGAGGTTTGGTAGCAGTCACTCCTGGCACTAGTGCTGACTGGCCTTCCCTGTCAGTTACCTCAAAAGACTTACCATTCATTTTTATATCATACTCAAAAGCTGAATCAGTACTATCACTGTCTGTGTTCATATCTGTCAGACTTCAAAACAGATCAAGCTGGAAGCAACATGACATAGACCATAGATGTAACTCTTCAATCTATGCATAACCTAGAGTCTATACGACGTCCGGTAACGTTCAGTTGTGGTCGATGATACAGGAACTTAGGAAGTACACATGATTATGTCATAGAACATCTAGATATCTACCAGAACTCTATGCCTGGCTAGGTAGCTGCCGTCTTACAAAAGTTCAGTGAGTAGTACTATAGTAGATCTAGTTTTGTGTAGAACAACCATTTTACAAGCATACGTACGTACATGTAGCTGTAGATCTACTGTATAGACAATCCTAGCAATTTTTCACATTGCAAATGTTTTTCTAGTCGGATAGATATAGGTCTAGCTGTGTTTAATTTGTGTCTAGATCTACCAAAGAGTGTGTCACCGGTTTGATTTGTGACTGTGCTATATAAAAAGACATGTCTATATATAGATTGTTTTGGTGATAATTTTCATTATAAGTGCATGCTGCTAGATATGGGTCTTGTACTTCAAAAAGATGCATTTACTGTGTGTTGGTATAATCATTATGTATATAGTCTAGATCTCAAGGTAATCAGTGCAGTAATAATTATATACGCATAGATTGATCTAGCTGTGATCATTGCTTGATGATGCACTCTGACTGTGGTATAATTATAATCAACGCTAAATTTAGATAGGGATACGCATAGATTGATCTAGCTGTGATCATTGCTTGATGATGCACTCTGACTGTGGTATAATTATAATCAACGCTAAATTTAGATAGGGATATTCCCCGTTATTCTCTTGTGAGTTTGCGGAAATGAATGCATATTAATTGTTATTAATCAATCTGTGCATAATTATACAGAAATAATGGAAAATAATGGCAATGAAAATCCTGAGTCATACAAAAAGCAATCAGGTAAGCATATAAACTCATGTAATTTTTGACAGGGTTATCTATAACCATGCATGCATACATTTGAATTAGGCTTCCCTCCTGGGCAGAATGAATTAGGATGTGATAGTCCAAAAGATAAATTACAGAGGAGTCAAGTGGAGAAAGCAAGCGACCATAGCCCAGGTATATATAATTATAGCATGCTGTTAATGTATGTGTTCACCGAGTGGTATAATTATGTGCTTCAAAGATCTTCTGCGAGGCCATTAATTACGAGCATAAACAGTGCGTTTTCTGGTTTGTATATAGTCAGCTGATTTTATCTCACTCTTATACAGCTACCAATAGCTATATAACGCTCTAAAGTATTTGTGACCTTCATAATGTTGTCATGCATAACCTTACTGGTCATGTGCTTCACTGACATTTAATTTGTGTTA
This sequence comes from Halichondria panicea, assembly GCF_963675165.1. Lineage (NCBI taxonomy): Eukaryota > Metazoa > Porifera > Demospongiae > Suberitida > Halichondriidae > Halichondria > Halichondria panicea. Next base: position 4,309,153 of record NC_087388.1, read on the forward strand.
AAACTATATCTATGTATATATGATGTTTGACCTCGCCCATCTTATATGAGCATGTGCTCTCAGCTCACTACAGGTCTGCCTTTGCTATACCAGCTATCTGAGTAAAACTCCACACCCAACCCTCCCTTGGTTTCTATAATCTTCTCTGTCGTTACGACATGACTGAGCCGAGGCTATGACTGGTGGCTATAGGCCACATCTTTACCCCCAAGTACTTAATTAGGGGAGCAATATAATTATTAGAAATGCCTAATTATTATTTAACCAGCAGGGTTGCATTCCTCTAATTAATTAGAGGGGATGCCTGACCCTATAATTAACAGTCATCAGTCATGGTCCGGCTCACCCTCCAAAGAGCGTTGCGGTAATGGGTATATATGTTGTTGCTATAGCAAGAGTATAGCATCATTATACGTTTCTCGGAGTACCGAGATTAAGCTGCATGTAGAGTTGATAAGCTAAAAGCTAAGTAAAAGTCCCTGGCATACTTGTACATGCAATGTAAAGTTAATATTCAACCTTTACAGTCACTGCAATGTGAAGTGATGATATAAAAGAAGGGGGTGGCTTAACAAAGTGTGACTGACAGCAGGCATCATTAATATGGTGCCCCTAAGTGTAAAATACATAATCTTATTAACACTATAGTTATATGCAGTTCCCGATACATCTGTTACAAGGACATATAGATATAGTGAAAAGTACACGGTATTTCAAGATCGAAGTGTCTTTCAAAGTGTTCTGTGAAATGACGAGTTAGATATATATACAAAGTAGGTAGGCCTAGATTAATAGTGGGCAGCGCATTCCAAAGCCTTACTATACGGCAGTAACGGGTGGTATTCATTGTAGTGAGATACATTGTGTACAAGCTTGTTGGAAGTTATTGAATGAGTTATTCTGCTTGAAGTATTCTTGGTGGCAAACTTGATGTACTGGGTTATGTCGAAGTTGTCAGCTGGCTGTTGTATGCATTTCACAAAGAACATGATTTCTAGTAATTTGAGCCAGAGTACATTAAGGGTAGCAATTTGAGCATGATTAAGTCTATCTTTGTACTTCATATCCCAGTTTTGTAGTATAATATTATATTTGGTGGCCTTTTGCTGGGTTTTTCCAGGCAAGTTATGTCTTGCATGTATATAGTAGGTTTGGATGCCACATGCACTTGAGAACAGAATGTGAATAACCAATGTTATAGGTAGAGAAGTCTTTTGGTGGGGACAGGTGTAAGCGTTGAAACAGCACGTTTTGAGAATAGTATGCTTTGGAACAGATTGCATTGTAATGGTGGTTGGTCCATTGAGAGTTTAGTTGTCAAAACAATTCCTATAGGTCTCTTTGTTGGGTCACTGGTTGAAGTTGGTGGCCATTAACAACGTAATTTATGGTGTTTTTGCAGGGTTGGGCTAGTGAGATGTTGCACATTTGTCATGGTTAAGAGTGAGTTTCCATTGGTTACCAGGTTGAGATATCGTTAAGTGCAGTTTCAGATGAGTCCATACGCTGTAGTATCTTAGTGTCATCAGCGAAAAGGTATATAATTATACCGTATTTACTTGATTAGACGCCCAATAAACACCCAGGGTAAAAGCTCTGTCTTTGTCAATAAACGCCCATCTTAATTATGGGGCGTGGCACTGTGGATGGAGCTGAAATAGCACATGAACCCAGTTGCAAGCATGCATGGCAGCATAGACTTTTTATGATGCATCAATGGCAGCGAGAGAGTTACCGACACAGAGGGCACTCCTGACTTAAATTTAAGCTGAGAAAGAAATAGACATAACAATAAACGCCCTCCTGGATTAAACGCCCTCCTCGTTTAAACGCCCCCTCTAAAGACTTCGATCTGAAATAAACACCTGGGCGTTTAATCAAGTAAATACGGTACTTGCATGGGTTAGCTATAATATACATAATATTATTGGTAGGTCATTTACATAGATCACAAAAGCAGGGTGTCGTACAGGGGAGGGGGGAAAGAGGGGATACCCCCCCTAAACTTTGCATTCATGTACATGTACTATAGTTGGGGTCCATTATAATTATAGCTGGCAATATATAGTCTGCATGGGATTTAAAAAAATGTAACTTGGAGAAATCAGGATACAACGTACTGCGGACTAATGCCAATACTTTGTGTATGCACGTCATTATTATAGCACTGCATGTGGCTATATCACAACATGGGCATACATAGGTTTTCCTTAATCTCTATGGTTTCCACTATACAAACTGTTATACCTCGACACGCATGCGCAAGCGAGGTATACGGTAGTGTGTCTGTGTGTCTGCGTAGACTGCTCAAGGATCAATCATAAAGTTCAAGTAAGAGTTTCTATAGGCTTCTATATAGTCATGTTTTCTTTGTGGATTTGCAAAATGATGCTGCTTACTTGGAATGCCTTTTCAGAAGAGTACGTATAGAAAAAATTATCCATGGACTGTTGCTACTCTACTTAATAGTTAGCTCTGCACTAGAACGCTAGCTATTGGTAGCTGCTGCAAGGCTCTGCTGATGCAGCCATTACTTGGACATTTGGCATCGATCGTTTTTAACAACAATCATGGTCGATCATTACCCACTCTTTGAGTTTCCTTGTGATTCTGCCTGCATGTGGCAAAGTTAATTAATGCAAACATTTTCGTCTTGATATAATGTGTGTATAAAAGCTAATAGTAGCTTTATGTTATGGCACCTCCTCCGAGGTATCAGTACCCACTGTGCTTTCATTATTATTGTTTTCATCATACCCAACAGGCTGTGATGCTCTAACATATTTTCACAAGGAGAAGGATTTTGAAGGTATAAGTGTATACGTTGACTCATACAATGTACTTTATATTATTGTTTTCGATTCTATATAGAAAAGCACAGCTTGATTGAGATGCGACAGAAGAAAGTATCTATAGTTTTGGCCCCTATATCTGATGATGCAAAAAAATACAGTAAGTTTCTGTTTCCGTATACAGGTACATTTATAGGGGAAGAGCAAAGGAGGGCGGCCTCTACTCTAACCCATTCAAATCAATTAGATTTGCGAATTAAACTATATTCTCCCTGCAGTTCATTCCACTATTGATACTGTCATCCAGCACAAGCATAACAAACACTGCCTCGGTGTTCTACTCCTCATTCACAATGACACTGCTCCACCGGCAATGACCAATTTTAAGGTATTAGATGGAATGGGCAAGGGTGTGGAAAAACTGAAGATTGAATTCGAAAAACTTGGCTTTGCTGTTGTTTGGCTCAAAAACCCAACATCTGCAGAGGTGAAAGCTTCAATGGATTATCTTTCATCAGAAGAAGTCATCACAACAATCCCAGAGTCGTTTAAATTCTTTGGAGTGTACGTCACATGCCATGGAAACAATCGTACCTTCTTCACAAAGGATGGATCTATGTCCTACGACTCAATTGCCAGTGTGGCAAAAAGGGACAATCTTCAGAAAAAGCTCCAACTTTTTCTCTTCATATTTGATTGTTGCAGAAGTAGTCCCGCAACTGATGTCGCTGCATACCCTGACGGTAAAATAAGTGAAGGTGAACCTAGCCTGCCGGAGAGCAACATGGATCCGAACACGATGATCCTGTATGCGCAGTCGGGGGGAGGTACTACTTGGGGTCCAGGAGATGGAATTACGTACATGGCTCATGACCTGCTGGACCTCATTGGTACTGACATCCATCTGGTGTCTCTGCCAACTAAGCTTCGAAAGAGGAATAATAAAAGGCCCTTGCCATTGACGATGATTTTGCCTTCTCATGACACTCTATGTAAAGAATTCATTCTTGTCAAAGAGAGAGATGACAAAAGTAAGTTCTGCACATGCATGGCACATTAATTTATTAGCGTCTGGGAGAGATTTCACAACTGTACAATCGCCATGAAAACGCTGATGCAATGAATTTTGTGCAGCGATGCATGCATCTCATGCATGCATGGGGTACATATTAGCTATCGTAAGGCGAAGCTCACATTTGGGCATTTTAAAATATAATAATTACTGTATAATTATATAGGTTGGTGTGCATAATTATAGGATTGGCACTGTAGTTTTTACACGAGGCTGTGCATGTGTGTGTCTGCATGTGTCTATTCCAGCTGTAACTGCTGAACGATTGCAATGCAACGAAAACTTATATACTATACTTATAATTATATGTATATATATATAATATATAGGTTTCTAGCCATGTTCTCTTGGATTTGAGTAGTGGATTTGCAAAATAAAGATTCGTTCTCAAGTTATTTTTAGTTTTTACTTACAGTAAAGGGTGTTGCAGTCTCTTCATAACCGTTTGTAGCTCCCTTCTATTCGAGTTAGCCTTGCACTATAGCTATATTTACAATGAATGTATGAGAGTCAGAATCTCATATAATTATTATTATAGAAAACTTCTATCATCATAATAATTGTGCTTCTATCTATAGCTATATCCTGATCATCTTTAGCCATCAAACTTCTGTTATACATTAAGCTCCTCTTCCTAAGACATTGGAGCGAAGCAAAACATGCCGAGAGGCATTAGCACAGCGGGAGTTTGAAACATTTATGACCGTTTTCATGTAACTTAAGTTGATCGTAAAATAGGCGTAGTAAAGACCAGCAGGGTCTATAATATTGTTTGTGTGCATGCAGACAAGTATATATATTATACTAATTTTTTTATATCTATACCGTCAACAGTGGCCCCTCGTCTGAAGGAACTAGTGGTTTTCTCTGGCGATGGTGCTGTAGCTGAGCTGCATGTCAACCCTCGTCCATCTGTCAACTCGGCACACTTTGAACACGAGGAATTTGACGTACAGATGAGGCCAGGCAGCACTGAAAACTGGCTTTCTCTGAAGATATACGGAGAGACCTCCAGAAAATATATGAGCAGCTCATGTAGCGCAGCATCAATTGGTTCCTCACCATCCTCTAGCACCGATGGCAAAGTTATCCTTACGGCTGTGCTGCCAGTTGATCACCGAACTAGAGTCTCGAATGCTGAGTTCAGAGTTATTTCCAAGATGTCTGGGGGGCTATGCTTGCCTTCCAATGTTGCAGTGGTTGCTCTACCTGAAATCTGTAAGTATATACTATTATTGGGCTATATATAACTTGCAGAAATTATTTTTAGCACAACAAGAAATAATTATGCATCTATTTTGTTTTCATGCACCTCTTATAGCACAGCCAAAGATAACCAAGACGATCGTTTGTCTAAAGGATTGCCACCCTCTGGAGCTCCAAACAGCATGGCGTCTGGAAAACAAACTCTCACTCCAGCTATCTAAATTCTTGGTGCATGTCTTCAAAAATGGTACTGAAGTGCACACAACCGAAATACTTGCTGAACGCAACAAAGCGGAGTACTCCGTAACATTTGTTGTTCCAGAAGTGATTAAAAGTGAGACCGGTGATACATACGAGGTGTGTGTGGAGGCAGAACGTGAGCATGACAAGAAGAGAATCCCCAGCATTTGTATGAAGGCTCCCAGGCCGGAAAAACGTAAGCCAATTAATGCGATAAAATAGCATCTGTCTAACACTCTAGTGCATTCTTTTTATAATATCCAGCTTTCTTTCAAGGTTCTCCTCTTTAATCCCATGATTTGTTAGATTTTCCTAGCCTGAAAGAAGTTCAAATTTCTGAAGATGGTGCCACAGCGACTGCAACAGTTTCGTTCGAGTCTGTTCTAGATGATGAGACGCTCAATGAACAGCAGTATAACCTTGAAATGAAGGTCGAAAACGAACAAGAGTGGAAAACGCTAACAAAATTTCAAAATTCCACTCTGAGTGAACCGGTTCCGATTAATATTGGACGTCAATCTCCGATTGCTCTCCAAGAGTCCGCATCTTTTGCCCTTAGGCAACCAGCCACACCCGATCTCTGC